>NC_050574.1:143305189-143605189 GCF_011100635.1 Trichosurus vulpecula | reverse complement strand
CAATACTCAAATTGTTTCTTTCTGGCTGCTTGCATTATTTTCTCCTTGATCTGGGAGCTCTGGAATTTGGCAACAATATTCCTAGGAGATTTCTTTTTGGGATCTATTTGAGGAGGCGATCGATGGATTCTTTCAATTTCTATTTTGCCCTGTGGCTCTAGAATATCAGGGCAGTTCTCCTTGATAATTTCCTGAAAGATGGTATCTAGGCTCTTTTTTTGATCATGGCTTTCAGGTAGTCCAATAATTTTTAAATTCTCTCTCCTGGGTCTATTTTCCAGGTCAGTGGTTTTTCCAAGGAGATATTTCACATTGTCTTCCATTTTTTCATTCCTCTGGTTCTGTTTTATAATATCCTGATTTCTCATAAAGTCACTAGCTTCCACTTGCTCCAATCTAATTTTTAAAGTAGTATTTTCTTCAGTGGTCTTTTGGACCTCCTTTTCCATTTGGCTAATTCTGCCTTTCAAGGCATTCTTCTCCTCATTGGATTTTTGGAGCTCTTTTGCCATTTGAGTTAGTCTGTTTTTTAAGGTGTTGTTTTCTTCAGTGTATTTTTCAGTATTTTTTTGGGTCTCCTTTAGCAAGTCATTGACTTGTTTTTCATGGTTTTCTCGCATCCTTCTCATTTCTCTTCCCAATTTTTCCTCTACTTCTCTAACTTGCTTTTCCAAATCCTTTTTGAGTTCTTCTATGGCCTGGGGCCAGTTCATGTTTTTCTTGGAGGCTTTGGTTGTAGGCTCTATGACTTTGTTGTCTTCTTTAGGCTGTATGTTTTGGTCTTCTTTGTCACCAAAGAAAGAATCCAACGTCTGAGACTGAATCTGGGTGCGTTTTCGCTGCCTGCCATTTTCCCAACCAAATAACTTGACCCTTGAGTTTTTCAGTGGGGTATGACTGCTTGTAGACTTACGAGTTCTATGTTCTACGTTTGGGGGGGAGGTGCCAGCTCTATCAGAGCCACACTCCTCCTTCCCCAAGGACCCCCAGTCCAGACTGGGCTTAGATCTTCAGCAGGCTGTTGCACTCCTGCTCTGATCTGCCACTTAATTCCTCCCACCAGGTGGGCCTGGAGCCGGAAGTAACAACAGCTGTAGCTGCCCCACCTCCGCTGTCCCCTGGGGCTGGAAGCCGAACCGCGAACTCCTTCCACTCCCGCAGCTTTTCCCACTAACCTTCTCTGCAGTCTTTGGTGTTTGTGGGTCGAGGGGTCTGGTAACTGCCGCAGCTCACATATTCAGGGCGCTAGGGCCCCCTCCACCCGGCTTCTGGTCTGGATCGTCCACGCCGCTCAGGCTGGGCTCTGCTCCACTCCGTTCCCAGCTCCCAGCTCCCAGCTCCGTGTGGAATAGACCTCACCCAGAGACCATCCAGGCTGTCCTGGGCTGGAGCCCTGCTTCTCTCTGCTGTTCTGTGGGTTCTGCCGTTCTAGAATTGGTTCAGAGCCATTTTTATAGGTTTTTGGAGGGACTCGGGTACGGAGCTCACTCTAGTCCGTGCTTACCAGCCGCCATCTTGGCTCCAAGATAAGCATTTATTAAGCACCGACTTATGTGCTAGGCACTGTGATAAGAACTGAGGATACAAAGAAGTGCAAAAAACAATCTATCCTCAAGGAGTTCACAATCTAACAGGGGAGGCAACAAGCAAACAAATATATATGAATAAGCTATATACAGAATAAATAGGAAATAATCAAAAGAGAGAAGACACTAGAATTAAAATAAAGATTGAGAAAAGCTTTTAATAGAAGGTAGGATTTTTGGCCAGGACTTAAAGGAGTCAAGGAAACTAAGAGGCAGAGATATGGAGGAAGAACATTCCAGGCATGGGAGACAGCCAGAGAAAATGTCCAGAGCCAAGAGATGGCATACCTCATTTGTAGATCAGTATGGAGAGGCCAGTGTCACTGAATTGAAGAATGGGCATGGGGGTAAGAGAGGAGGAACATAAAATAGTCTTATATTGCTCCTCTCTTACCCCCATGACCAAAAATGTGTGTGGGGAAGGGTAGGTTATGAATGGCTTTGAACAACGAACAAAGAATATTATATTTTTTGTTCCGGAAATGATAAGGAGTATGTGGAGTTTATTGAGCATCAGAGTGATATATTGGGACCTATGCTTTAGGAAAATGGATGAATGGATGCTGATTTGGAATGAACTTTCACTAGAATTGTGGCAGTGTCAGAGGAGAAGAGGGGTGTATTCAAGAGATGTTATAAAGGTAAAATTGACAGGTTTTAGCAACATCTTGGATGTGGGATGTGGGGTGATGTGACATAATGGGGAATCCAAGACAACTCTTATATTGGGAGGCGAAGAGAGTGGTAGGATGGTTTTTCCCTCTATAACAATAAGGAAGGTAGGAAGGTGGGGTTTAGGGGGAAAGAGTATGAGTTTTGTTTTCAACATGCTAAGTTGAAATGTCTACAAGACATTCAGTTTGTGATGTCGGCAGGACAGTTATTGAAGCAAGATTGGAGTTCAGTATGTGTAGATCTGAGAATCAAAAATGTGATGATAAATCCATGAAAGCTGATGAGATCACTAAGTGTATAAGTATAGAAGGAAAAGAGAAGAAAGCCCATCACAGAGGTTTGTGGGACCCCTATGGTTAGAGGGCATGATCCAGATGAGGATCCAGTAAAGAAGACTGAGTCAGAGTGGTCAGAGAGGTTGGAGCTGTACCAGGAGAGAATAGTGCCTCAAAACTTAAAAAGAAGAGAAGATCTAGGAGAAGACAATGATTGAAAATGTCAAAGGATGTAGAGATGTCAAGAAGTATAAGGACTGAGAAAAGTCCATTTGATTTGACAATTAGGAGATCACTGACAACTTTGGAGAGATCAGTTTTGGTGTTGTGATGAGGTCAGAAGTTGGATTGTAGGGGTTTAAGAAGAGACTGAAAGGAAAGAAGTGGAGGTATTAACTGTAAATTACCTTTTTCTAGAACTTTTGCCACAAAAGAACAGAAGAGATAGAATTATAAGGGATAGAAGGAACCAAGTGAGGGTTTGCTGAGGATAGAGAAGACATGGGCATGTTTGTAGGCAGTAGGGAGGGATCCAGTAGACAAGGAGAGATTAAAGATACGTGAGAAAGTGGGAATGACAGAAAGAATTATTTTGGAAAAGTTGGGATGGAATGAGATTACTTGTGCAGGTGGAGGGGTTTGCCTTGACAAGAAGTAGGTCCAACTCTTCATGTAAGAAAGTGATGAAGGAAAAACATAGTTGAAGAAGATATTTGAATGATATGGAAAGAAGAGGGGAGAACAGGGAGTTCTTGACAAATTCCATCAATTTTTATGTGAGCTATGGGCCAAGGTTCTCAGCTGAGATGACTGGAGGGGAGCCTTGATGGATAACTTGAAAATGGATGCAAAGTTTTAGAAGAGCTACTATAAAGAGTGGAATAATGTGTTCATAAAGGAAATTTAGGACTGTCTAGCTGCAGTGATAACTCAGGTGAGATTGAGTAAGCAAAAATGTTAGTGAATCCAACCAGAACAATGGCTTTATTTTCTCTACTTATGTTCAGTAGCATGTAAGAAAAAGCTCAAAAGCAGATTATGGAAGTGAGTCAAGGCTGAGAATTGACAGAGAGCGACCAAAGATATGATAATGGGGCAAAGAACTCAAAAGAAGGGAACAGTATAGATTAGAACTGATTGACCAGAAGAGAAAGTGTCTAGTTTGAGATCGTTGGGCTGGGAGAGAATTGAGCACCCAAAGGATTGAAGGTCACAATGTGGATGAAAGGTTTGGTGTGGGAAGGCACAGAGAAGATGGGAAGCTAGTAGATTCTGGTTGGATAGGGGGATTTAACATATCTTGAACATGGAAGTGGTAAATTTGTGGGTGATGGTAAAATCAAAAGAACGGCCATCTTTGTGTATAGCTGAGGTGGGGTTGGGTCATGAAAAGTGAGTAGGTTTAGGAACTTAGCAGTTAGGGCATTTGAGAGAGTATGTATATTTGTATTGTACTTCTCTACCTACTATGGGGCCAGTAGTAGAGGAGGAAAGAATGGTTATAAATTGGATACTGAACTTACTGATGAAGGAAGAGGAGTGTCCTGGAGGTCTGTGAACAAGAGTTGCCAGGATTTTGATTGGGTAGAGGAGAGGTTACTGAGTGATCAGGTAGGGGGAAAACATTCAAGGGTCAGTAGGGAGCAAGATGTAGACCAACTCATCTGTTTCAACCAGTTATCCTCCAACTAGTTATCCTTCAGCTTTCTAGTTACATTAAGTCAACTAATACCTTTCAAACATCCACTGGACATGCTGTGTTTAATCAATTTCTCCCTTGCTAAGGATGGCTACAGCTCTTCTAACAAGTCCCTCCAACTAATGGCTATGACATTCATTTTAACTTTTTCCAAACAGACCTTTCAGCCATAGTCTATGAAGTCCTCCTCCTGTTAATAAACCTGTATCAGAAAATAATGGAAGCTCAGATCACTTTCCACTGGTATATTCTTTTATGTATATTTGATTTTTTAAATGATTTTCTACTGTCTCCTTTCTTGCCCGGAGTTTCATTGTCATCTAATTTATGCTCAGAAACATATTTTAGTTCTCAGACCTTATGTCATCTCAGCTAGGAAGATATCCCCAGGACTCTACACTTTTACTTCATCATACTTCCCTGTTTTATTGTATAGTAGAGAGTTCTGGGTTTGGATTCAGAGGACCTGGCTAGTTTCTTAACTCGTAAACTGATTGTATTTATGACTTACAGTTAAGGTCTCAATGCCTCACTTTTCTCATCTAAAAATGAGAATATTTGACCAGATGGTCTTTCCTATGGTCCCTTGGCTGTGATCCTTTGGTCTGTGATTCTATGCTAACTAGAGAAAGTTGGAAAGGCTGCTGATCATTTTCTTACTTCCTCTCACTAAAACACATCCCTGCCTGGTTTCTCCTAGGTTTCTCTCAAATATATAAATCTTATGATACCTTATGGACCCAAGATTTTGTCAATGTGACTATCTTCTCCACTGAGACACACAACAATAGTTTTATGCCTTAGTAGCAAGCATTTAGCACAGAGCCTCTAGCATTTAGTAAAATGCCTGACACATAATAGACACGTAATCCATGCTTCTTGTTATCAGACAGTTTTTAGGGGATACTTTGTTTGCAGCAAGCCTGTACATGAAACTCTTTGAATTTAGTTTGACTATACCTCTAAATGACCTATGTGTCCAATGACAAATACATTCTGTCGTACAGCCTGTAATCAAAGCCTTTCCAGGTCGGTAAGATCAGTCATAGCCTATGCTCTGCTGGTGTGGCCTTTGAGAACCCAGGATCATAACAAAACAATGCTATTGTTTGAAGTTTGAAAGAGGAATGTAGTGCAAGAAAAATTAAGGAATTTTCATTTCAAGCATTCAAAAAGACTGAAGATTTTTACACTTTCAGCAAGGCTCACAACAAAACAGCAGTTAGGGCCTTTGCCATTTGGATTTGGAGACTAATCAAGTTTTATATATTTATAAAGACATTTCCTATTTAACAATAGAACACAGTTTATTAACAACTCAAATGCGGTTTGAGATATGAGACTAATGAGGAACCACATCCATTTTTAAAAGTGGTAATAAAAATCTAGTAATTTTACTCGATATGACAAAATTGGTTACTACTTTTATTTAAAGCAGAAATTCTTAAGCTGAGGTTTGTGAACTTGTTTGATATACAATGTGTACATATTTATCTGTATGCATATACATATGTATATATATATATATGCACAGTAACAACAATATCGTAATCATGATCAAATGTGAAAGGCTTAGCTTTTCTCAGAAATACTATGACCTAAGCCAATTTCTGAAGGACTCAGGAAGAGAAGTGCTGTCAAGTCCCAGTGAAATAACTAATAGAGTATGAATGCAGATCAAAGAATACTTTTAAAAAACAATCTTTATTTTTCTTGGGTTTCATTTTTTGGGGGGGGTTGTGTTTTCTTTCACAACATGACTAATATGGAAATGTTTTGCATGACTGTACACATATAACCTATATCAAACTGCTTGCCTTCTCAAGGAGGGGGAAATACGGAAAAAGAAAGAGAGAATCTGGAACTCAAAATTTTTAACATGAATTTTGAAAATTGTTGTTACATGTAATTGGAAAAAATAAAATATTGTATAAAAGAAAAATTTTTCATATATGCTTTATGATGAAACAATTGAATATAAACAAGTCTAAATATGTTATCAAATTAATTCCATATAAAAAGTGACTGATTTATAGAGAAGAAGCCTGAACTTTACCTCTTGGGGAGTCATTTATGTGGAGCAAGAAGAGAGATGTCACTTTGTTATTTAAGCCTGAGGCTTGTTAACTTAAAACCAGAACTAGATGTCTACTGACCTTGCAAAATCAGATGAAAATAACTATAGATAGATCAGCAGAGAAGCTATTTTAAGTAGCAAAGCTCTTTCTCTTTGTAAATAATAATTAAAAATGAATAGCTTCTAGGGAGCTTAACATGCTCACGCTAAAGTATTTTTTGCAGCATTTAAGATGTCATTTTTAAGAAGTAGGACGAAGCTGGTAAATAATCAGGAAGCACCAATATCTGTATTCTACTGCTATTGAGAGATGCTTGTTGTAAAGTCCTTTCCACTGTTTCTAAAATTTCTATTTCATATAGTTCAAAACCTCAGAACACAAAAAAAGTTTCAGGGACATCAATTCAGTGTTAGTATCAGATAAATTTGTTAATGTGGGTGAAATTGTACCTGGCCCCTCCCCTTCCTCAAACCCCAAGCACAAGGGTTTACCCTTTTACTTATACTTAAACTTGACCTCAGGTTAAATCTTAAAATCAAAGATTTAGAGCTAGACAATCAGAAATCTTCTAATTCAACTCCTGTCATTTTAAAGACAATGAAGCTGATGCTTAAAAAAAAGAAAGAAAACAAATATTTATTAAGTGTTTACTTTGTGCCAGGCACTATGCTAAGCTCTTTACAATTACCTCATTTGATCCTCACGACAACCCTGGGAGGTAGGTGCTATTGTACACACACACACACACACACACACACACACACACACACTCCTTACAATTCAGGTTAAGTGACTCATCCAGTATCAAACAAACAATGTTTAAGGCTGGATTTGAAGTCAAGTCTTTCTGACTTGCTTGCTAAACAAATAAACAGAGGAGCTATGGTTCAATCCCAAATGCTCTGAATCTAAATCTAGTACTCCATGCTATTAGTCCATACAGCCTTACATTAAATTTTTATTACACTAATCTGCTAGCTGAAGAATGAATTCTCTTTATACCTTTCTAGAATTCTGGTCACATTTCTACTTGTTAACATACCTCCAGTAACAAAAGTCTTTATCACCTGTGTATCATCTTTTAAAGTATTGAGTTAAATCTAAGCCCAGAATCAATCATAAAAGCCCTCTTTCTTCTCTATCTTGACAAATGTCTACTTTAAACTAGAATTAAAAAGAACTGCATTCTACTCTAGGCCTAATATTTAGGACTCAGTTATGTGAGCTCTCAGAAGTTTACTTTCTACAAATGTAAAATGAAAGTAATATCTGCCATGGCAAGGCCTGGGGGAAGAGGAAGGGAGACAAAAAGAAAAACGGGAAAAAAATGTATCTTTCACCTGATGGCCAGGCTTCTGCTAGTGAGCCTCGCTGTGTTTAGCTGGCCTGGTCTTGCGACAACAGGTATATAGCCTTGGTGAGCTTGGGCTCCACTGGCATTGTCTTTGGGAGTTCTGCATCACCTTGATGCTCTGACAAGGCTGAAGTTCCTTCTAGCTCATAGTCTGTGTGATTCTACAAGACATTGTTACTTGTCACTTGTTGCCACATCAGTTGTCTACCTATGACAAAATAGTCTCCCTAGTCTTATGTTTCAGTTTTTAAATAGTTTAAATATAAGTTTAGAAAGCAAAAAAAAATCTGTAAAGTCAGGAAAACTATCAAAATATAGATTTAATTAATTAATTCCTTATTAAACATTTTGTTTCCTGTAACCCTGAGCTGATGGTGGGTACTAACTAGCCAAAGATAAAAATCAAATAGCTTCTAATCTTAATGTGATATATATTATGTTGCAAAGCTAACAAATTCTGATTTGCATTTGTTGAGTTTGATGTGCCTACAGAACACACAACTTTAGATGTAGAATAAGCAGTTAATGATATAGAACTAAATGTCAAGAGATAGACTAGAACTGGATATAAAGATCTGGGAATTGTCTTCATAGAGATGATAGTTGAAATTATGAGAGTAGATGAATTCACCAAGAGAAGAGGAGAGGAGGAGGAGGAGGAGAAGGAGGAGGAGAAGAGAGAAACAGAGAGAGAGGGAGACAGAGAAAGAGAGAGAGACAGAGACAGAAGAGAGATCAGGCCAGAATCCTGGGGGATAAACTCACATATTTGAGGTGGAAAAAGGATGATGTGGACAATTTTTTTTTAATTTTTGGAGGCAATCAGGGTTAAATGACTTGCACAGGGTCACACAACTGGTAAAATATATTTTTATACGCACAGTCTTTTTATCTGCTACAATTAATGACTATAAAATACATGACAAATATACATATACATGTATATATATATGCATATACATATAGATGTTAATGTACGCATATACACATATATATATGTTTGTACGTGTGATGATAGATGAGAGAAATAGACGGAGACAGAGACAGAGAGAAGAAGAGAAAGAGGAGGAGGAGACTGATGATGAGGAAGATGAGGATGAGGAGGAGGAGGAGAAAAGCAGCACACCATCTACAATTCTCTATAGTCACATCTAGTATAATTGAAACCACCAAAGCACCAAGGCATCGAATAGGCTTGGCAACATTGTATCTGTAAGGAGGTCATGAATAACTCACAACAGATGGGCCAGGTGATGAAAGAAGCTGTGCTGATGAGGTGTTGTATCTTTCTTTCTTCTATTGATACAGGGCAACAGGCCTTGGTGGGAGAAGAGGAGACCTTTCTCATTGCAGTAATCCACAGATGACAGAAAATAGGTAATGACTGAGCAGTAAAATATGTGTCCTGACAAAGTTTAGCACATGGATCATTCGTATTTAAAGGCATATGAGATTTTTCTCCCCAACCAGTTCGAGCAAACTGTAATCCCTTATAGTTATAAAGTAGATGTAAAGAGAGATTTATCCCTCCATTACCAATGATAGATGGTCATTTCAAAGCAATTCTTATAGAAACCTGTCTCCTGAGCCAATGAAGTGTGATTGATAGACAGGTGTAGTTGATCCCTAGTGGGTCTTAACTTAAGAATTAATATTTTGTTCAATTAGAATTACTCAGCAAATCTACTCAAGAGACTAGTTGGCATTATTTAGAGTGTCTTGTGTCAGAAAGCACATGCAGTACATGCATCCTACTTCTGGTTAGCGGAGGATGGAGCTAATGAGGATGAATGGGCTTTTACTTTTGGCATGATCAATAGGCTAATTCTTTATTAACTTTAATCAAGATTGTATGAGTAGTAATAAGGGCGATGCAAAGGGAAGGAAATGAGGACACATCCCTGACAACTAGGCCCCTATTCTTTATTTCCCTTTGGTCTGATATGCTTCCTTCTACAGCTGCTTTAAGCATCATGAGATGCCTTGAACCCATACCCATTCCAGCTAATAAACTTTGGATATCAGAGTAGACCCCACCACCTTTTACAATCTTTTTTTTTGAGGGGGGGGAAGGCAGGGCAATTGGGGTTAAGTGACTTGCCCAAGGTCACACAGCTAGTACATGTGTCAAGTGTCTGGGGCCGGATTTGAACTCAGGTCCTCCTGGCTCCAAGGCCGGTGCTCTACTCACTGCTCCATCTAGCTGCCCCAACCCCACCACCTTTTACAAACAGATATCCCAACATTTCCATTCTTGTCAAACTTTTTCATTAAGGAATGAGACTTCCCTTCAGAAACAATAGCTCCCTACCGATGTGTTCACCCAGAAAGACAAATGGAAATGGAATTGAATGAAATAAAACCTCATTAACTGGAATCAAAGGATCAGATATTTAGATATGTAAGGGAATTTTTAACTCAATTTCTCTATCATATTATAAATGAGGAAACCGAGACCCCAACAGATAAAGTGATTTACTAAGCTTATGTAGGTGATAAATAGTAGAGCAAGGAGTGAAATGCAGATTCTCTAACACTAAATCCAACCCTCTCTTACACTACATCCCACTGCTTCTGTTGTGCTATTCTTACTGAGGCCTAAGTAGCTTAACTACCATGCTCTATCCTAGTCCTAAACAAATGAACATCAGTGAAGTCACTCAGCACCACAGGTCATGCAAAGGTTGTGCAAAGGTTATGACAAAGCTTCTTTTCAAAAAGTATGTCTTTGTGGTGAGAGGTGACACTCAGGTTAATGGATAGGAGTTCCACAAGGAGTAGAGTTTGTTTTGTCAATTAACACCCCAGCTCCCACCATCAGTCCATTACCCCTGTAAGTATAATCTCATTGTTATAACTCACCAAAACAGCCTTCTTGCTTCATCTAAGTGAGCGGCTTTCCATTTTTTGCACACTTTTTTCTGTGTTTTTTTTTGTTCCTTCTCTGACTGGTTGCAACTATACAAGAATATAATGCCTCTCCCATGATAAACTCATTCCTTCTAATCTCATCATACTGCTACTCATCCAAACCTTGATTGATACTACCTTCCTCAGCCTTCTCTCCCCCCTTCTTGGAGGGCTGGAACACCAAAATCTTCCAAGTGCTTTCTGTTATAAAGATCAAAAACTGGGCTCTCTGTGTGTTCCACTTGGCATCAGCTGCTTTGCCTGGTTTCAACTTCACAGAACAAGATGCCCCGCTGGTTATTCTCTGCTGTCCCATTCCCTTCCACCTACTCCCTAATGCTTTCCTGCCTCCTTTTGTGTGTTGTCACTCATCATTTCATTGTGAGCTCCTTGAGGGCAGCCACAGGCTTTTTATTAGTTGTATCCCTAGTGCTTAGTCTACTTCCAGGTGCTTAATAAATACTTATTGGATTGGATACCTAGAAGACCATCTTACCCATTTCTATGACATTTTGGACAATGCAAACCTCAACTTTCTACAGGAAGCTGTCCTTTCTTAGAATTATCTTGTCACAGGCCAATAACCCATAAATTTTATTTGAATTGGTTTATGGGTGTGAACACGGATGCCTTGTTCTCCCATTGTAAGGTTAGGGGTGGGGTCTGGTCATCTACTAGCTCAGTGGGCATAGAATGATAACTATAAGGCTTTCCGAAAATTTTCTCCCACCAGTTAAAAAGCAAATACTTAGCAGGACCAACATGTGGCTACTATTGCCTATAAGATGTAATACTTTTGATTACAGATAATGAGCTTCTTTTTTCTAGGAAATCATGTTGAACATTTCCAAGGTGCCAGCACTATTCTCTGATTCTATCCCCTAACCCTGTTTCTGTTTTTTGAAAGTGCCAGAATCCCAGACTTCCTCTCAGGCAGATAGTGTTTAAGATCAGGTGGCAGAGATTTAGCGTAATTGAGGTGGAATACGGTTTCTCTGGGAGTTCATATTAGACTTTCTACCCTGTTCCTCATCAAACAGGATATGCAGGTAATTGCCTTCTGAGGACAATCTATACTGAGAAAAAATAATAACATTTCTAATGAAGAAAACACCACCACCAACAACAAAAATCTCCATGATTTTTAGGCTACATCAAAGGGTAAGGGCCATGTCAAGCCAATTTTAGCTTTATTCTTGTACTTCATTATGGACAAACACAAAGCCATGGGTTCTTAGGCTTTTTTTTGACATTTTACCACCCCATTATTAGAGCTTTATAGCTGGTCCTTTCAGAGATCTTTGGAATGTGGTTTGCATGAATACCTTTGATATTCAATCTATAGTCCCAGAAATGAATTCTATTCAAAGCAACAAGCTTTTATTAAACAACTACTATTAGGAGCTCAATGAATTCAAGGTATTACAAGATAGTCCTTGCATTCACAGAGATTACAGTCAGTAAGTAAGAAAAGCCACAAGCCACAAACACAAATAACAATATTTCACAGGATGTGAATTGATAAATGTACTAGACAGGTAAACAGAAAGTATTATGTGAAATCTGAGGTGAACCTTAATAATGAACAAGAAATTTTCACAGAATATATGGCTTTCAAATTGTCCTGGAAAGGATGTGTAGGAATTGAATAAGCAATATCATGAGACTATTTCAGGCACTGGGAACAGAGTGAAGGCACTGAAGTGGGAAAGTATAGTTCCCAGGGAAGGTTTGATGGAAAAAGAGAAGTCCAGTTTTGAGTGGAAGTGAACAAATAAGCATTTATTAAATACCTACTATATTCTAGTTACAATGTGAAGGAAAGTCATAAGAGGAATCTAGGAAGGTTAAAAGGTGACAACTTGTGAAGGTACTTAGATGCGAATTCTTCCATTCATTGAAAAAAATGTTTGCAACATAGGTTCTCTGAAGGCAGAGATACTTTCCATTTTTGTTGCACCTCGTGTCTAGCACAGTGCCTAAGACAGTGCTTAAAGCAAGATTGACTGAGTTGGATGGAATTGAATTACAAAGACACTGTCCTAGGTGGTAAAGTTAGAAACACATTCATTCAATGCAGGACATTGAATAAATATTTGTTAATACCATCCATCCACTTTCTACATATCTGATACACATCTATTAACATATTTGCTTTCCCTTTAGAATGTAAGCTCCTTGAAGACAGGGACTGTTGAGAAACTTTCCTTGTATCCTTGGTTCTTAGCTCAATGGCTGGCACACAATAAGTATTTACTAAATCCTTTTTATTTCATCTTGTATCTTCTTGCATTACAATGTATCGTTGAATGATAAATCATTATAGAAGATCTTCCATATTATAGTGTAAGTCTGGCTTTTCTTCCTTCCCCACCATCCCCCAGCTCCTGCAAGATCTTTAAACCCTCTAGCTTGGAATAAAGAATCAGACATTCCTTTCCAGCTAGGATACTAAGAAGCCCCTCTCTGAGAATGCACCTCTCAGACATTCCTCTCTGACTGATAGGCCCGAACAAAAGATCGAATGCACTCTTGAACAAAGGACAAGAAATATTTCTGAGGACCTAGCCAGTTCTCAAAAAGTAAAATGACTGACAGGATCTTCCTCTCCCAAAGGGAGTGGCTACCCTCTTTGGCGGAGCTCATCCAGGACAGTTAGCAGTGAGTCTCCCCACTCTGGTGGGAAAAACTTTCTTTGTTCAGCTCCTTATAAAAGTCACCACATGGGACAGACTCATGGGGATCTCACCCATGGGGAGGATGCTTCGCCTGGGATCACCCTCCTTTCTGAGGTCTTGATCAAGCTGTGTAAACCTGGATCTCCTCAGCTTTGAGAGGATCAAGTGCTGGAGTTCCCCCGGAAGGTGATGAATCTATGTTGTCTGTGTCTTTGTCTTTGTTGTGTTAACTGTGTTTGTACTTCACCTGTCTTTCAATAAAAACTATGTTCTGTTGCGAGTGTGCTTTATTGCCAGCATGAATCCAAATCCGAACCTAACTTAGCTTAACCGAACAATCGTTAAGAAACTATTATGTGGCTCTCATTGTGAAATATACATTTCCTACTCTCAGTATTTATGCTATGATACAAATACAAATAAAATAAATATAACACAAATTAGTATATGATGTGGATATTTTTCTAAGAATTAATTTTTACAGTAAAAACTACCTCATTCCATGAAGGGAGCTGTCATTAGTACTCTTGGGCAACGAAGTTGGGAAAATGGGCCTTCAAATTAATATTTACTTTAAAAGGGTTGTAAGACTATTTGTTCAGTCATTACAGTCACATCCAACTCTTTGTTACACTATTTGGGGTTTTCTTAACAAAGATACTGGAGGGGTTTGACATTTCCTTCTCCAGATCATTTTATAAATGAGTAACTGAGGCAAACAGAGTTACGTGACTTCCCTAGGGTCACATGGCTATTAACTGTCTGAGGCCATATTTGAACTCAGGAAGATGAGTTTTCCTGACTTTAGACCCAGAACTCTATCCACCATTTCACCTATTTGCCCTATAAGACTGCATAAATCAAAAAATTCAAGGGCAAAACATTAGTTATTGGGCCAGCTACAAGGAAAAAGCTAATTGCAAGTGCAAATTCCTAGTGATCATTCCCATCCCTGCTCTCACACCCCCCCCGCCCCCAAAAATACTGTTATAGGTTGCTGTCACTGGCCACCAATAGCTACATGAATGATTGTGATAAGTTATAGGCACATATCTGCCAATGAAACAAAAACTCATTACTAAAGCTATTCATCTGATCCTACATTTAGGTATTTTGAGATTCTCTAATCAATAGGTTTCATGGAGTCACAGAATCTTGGCACTGGAAAAGCCCTTAAAGATGAGCAAACCTAACCTTCTACACCAGGCAGGAAACTCCTCATCTACATCCATGGCTAATAGGCCATTCAGCCTGCTGGCACAGGAAAGTCAGCCATTTCATAAGGCAGACACACACTGTGTGCATTCATCTTGTGATTATGTGTGTATATATAGAGTGAATAGATGATATTAACAAATATTTGTCCAATGTCCAACATTGAATATACATTGATATATACATACATATATACACACATACATGTATGTGTATATGTACACATATACATGTATATACGCAGATTTAATATCTATTGAGTACATGTATATGATGCATATTCTATACACATGTATAGATATATATACATATGTGTATATATTGTAACATATTATAAATATTATATTATAAATTTTAATGATCACATATATTCAATGTACAAAGAAGAGGAAGAGATTATATAACAAACAATGAGTTTCCACTTTATGCAATTTATTAAAAGAAGTGTTAAATTTAACAAAGAGTAGTAAATCACTCTATTTGTATCACATCCTTTTTGTTTCCTACTATACATTTTAGGATGACTTATTGATGCTCTTTTTTCTTTATGCATCACCACCCACTTACATACCCCTTAACCTCCAAGCAGAATGCCTCCCTTGCAACAAATAAGTATAGTCAAACAAGACAAATCAACACATTAGTTGTGCCTGGGAATGCATGTCTGATTCTATATCTGGAATCATTAGCTCTTCACCATGAGGTGGGAGGAATGCTTCATCATCAGCCTTTTGAAATCATGATTACAGACCATCATTTTTTAGACAGCTCACATTGTTAGAAAGTTCTGTTGGGCATGGAGCCTAATTCTGCCTTCCTTGAACTCCCACCCACTGGTTCTCAGCCTGACCTCTGAAGTTACATAGAAAAAATCTAGTTCTTCCACATCAAAGTCTTTCAAGCACTTGAACACAGTTTACTTCACCCCAAAGTAGGTCTTCTAACTTTTTTCTTCATAGTGCAAAGTGAAGCAGAAGTCAGAGAATTCAAAAACTGAAAGGGTATCAGAGAAATTAACCAGTACAAGTACCTTCATATTCATAGATGAGGAAACTGAGGTTCAGAAAGGTCAAACAAATAGTAAATTGCAGGATCAAGATGTGAATCCAGGATGTTTAGCTGCAAAAGCAGTCTTGGATCCATTATCCCATTGCTGCCTTTCATACCATGGAACGCTCAATTCAATAAAATTCAGTTCAAGTAGATAATTAAGGACCTACTTGCTGTAAAGAGGTATACAAGGATGAAAATAAAATGTATGTGTGTATGCAAATATACATTATATATATATGTGTGTATATATATATATATATATATATATATATATATATATATATAATTTCCTTATTTTTCTAATGAGGGATTTGGAATAGGTGGCCTCTGAGGTTCCTTCCAGTTCTTCATCTATGATTCTGTGGGAAAAATAGTCCAAAGGAATTCCAGAGAGAGAGAAAGAGAACACTAACAATGCAAGGGAACTAGAAAGACCTCCTGAAGAAAGTGGCCTTTGTGTCATGGCCCTTTGAAGAACGTTGGCATTGTAGGAGGTAGCTTCAAGGAGGGAGTGCATTCAACACATTTGAGAAGAGTCTGTGGAAAACTCCAGAGGGTGCTTAACTAGTTTAGCCATTTGGTGAATATCCCACTCAAAAGGCACAATTTAGATCAAAATATTTTTCCTTCAGACAAAATTATTGTCTAGCTTTCTGCATTAAAAAGATAATATAATTGCTAAATACCTACTCCTTGCTATGCTTTCCAGAACATCCATGACACAGCAAATTAAATCACTTTAGAATCTTCATTATCTTTGCCAGTCCTTTCAGCTATTGCGAACATGTGAGGATCTTCAGTGATCATTTTTAGTATGATCAGCATGAGATGATCATCCATGTCCTAGTTGATTTATTTAACAATTGGAAAGTTTTCCCAGAAGAGTATCTGTGCACATGAAGTTAAGAGGAGAAGATAGGTAACTATACAGGTAATTTAAAAGTTTAGATTTGACACAGAGATTGAAGAGGGGAGATATCTCTTATCATATGGATCTTTCAGGTGAAAGTTAATTTTCCTTTAGAATTATCCAGGTAGTCAATCTAATGTCTCATTTCATTTTCACTGTGTTCATATCTCTGTATAGATATATCTCTATATAGATATATCATCATTGGTAGGAGAAGGTGAAGAATACATGGAATTTGGGAAAGGAGTCTTTAATTCACTCTAAAGATAAACCCTTGACCTGTTAGCAATGCTCTTTAATCGAAGGTCTTTTGCTTAAAGACAACTCCAAGACAAGATCAAGGAAACACTGACTGATTAATCCTGTGTTCCTGACTTCCAGACAGCATGAAGTAGGTTAATTCATCTCACCTCTCTTTCTAAAGGATACAAGGGTTATAACTGGATGTTTTCCATCTTCATTCTCCCAAGAATATGTTACCAATGTCCTACTGAACAGATTGATATTTATCCCTTTAATATCTAAGGAAGCAGATACAACTGCCTGAGACTTAATAACTAGAATGTTAATGTCTATATTACTTGCATCTTTAATTTCCAGAGTATGCCTCTAACTTAATTTATGAGATGTAGCCAAACAATTTAAAACAATTTACAGTTATAGATATGATTAAAATGGATTTTAGGAGGAATTGATGATAAAATACCCTTGGAGAATATTTTAGGATGATTCTCTGTGGCTCATTGCATCTTGGTACCTAAGAGAATTATTTCTAACTGATTTTTGCTTCAAGGAAGCAAGAGAAGGTCTACTGAAGGAAATGGTATTTGATTTCAGCTTTAAGTGATAAAAAGATTGGGATGGGAAGGGAAAGAGAAGGAGTGTTTTCATAATATATACATTAGATTGAGCAAAGGAAGGGAGATATGAGAGCATAATATAAAAATAAATGACCTTAGGAGTTGATAGGAAACAACTAAAGATTTTTTAGTGGAAGAGTAAAGTGACCAGATCTGTAAATATTTAAGATAATTTTAGCAGTAATTTGAAAGATGAATTGAAGAGGGAAAAGAGTAGGAACTTCCATGAATACTTGTGCAATAGGAATACGGGACTGAGGATTATTTCAGGTGACATCTCATGATATATGTACTCTGGCCCCTTGTTAAAGATCGTATACAGCCAGAAGCTCTGAATATGTGTCTTTATTCCCAAGGCCTAGTTCTCTTATTAGTTGATTTAGCTTGTGACAAACTTTTTAAAGTACAAATCAGGAATGAACCTATGGGAAATAAATGAAATGTTTACTCTTGCCTGAATTTGTATAACAGTGTATTTGGGAATGTTTGTACTTCTACGCCCATGAGTTATTGAAAGCCATAACACCCCTTAAATTATTTTTACATTGAGGACTGTCTAAGAACTTTAGAAAATGGACTGCATGAGACTCTTTGAATGACATTTAGAAGATCATTAAGAACAATATCAAAAGCAACCCTCCAAGAAAAAGAGAGATTAAACACAAACCCAACAAGAATTCCTAAAAGAACAAAAGAATAAGATTAAAATGATCTCAGAATAAATAAGAGAAGTAGAGGAAAAATGGGAAAAGAAATGAGAACTATGCAAGAAAATTCTGAAAAAAAGAATTAATAGCTTGGCAAAAGAGCCACAAAAGTACTAAAGAAAATAACTCCTTAAAAATCAGAATTGGCCAAATAATAAAAGAGACACAAAAACTCAACAATGGAAATAACTTCTTAAAAATTGTAATTTGTCAAATAGAAACTAATGACTCCATGGAACATCAAGAACCACTAAAATAAAGTAAAGAGACCGAAAAAAGAAGAAAATGTGAAATATTGGGGAGGGGGAAATTGAATTGGAAAATAGATTGAAGAGAGATAATTTAAGAATTTTTGGACTACCTGAAAGCCATGATCACAAAAGGGGGTCATATACACCAGATTTCAAGAAATTATGTGGGAAAACTGCCCAGATATTTTCAAAAAAGAGGGAAAAGTATAAATTGAATCAATCATTTGGTTACCTCATGAAAGAAAATCCCAAAAGAAAACTCCCAGGAAATTATAGCCAAAACCCCAAACTCCCAAGTAAAGAAAATATTGCAAGGAGACAGAAATAAATATTTTAAATAACATAGAATTAGATTCAGTATCCCACAAAATTTGGTAGCTACCACTGTAAAGAAGAAGAGGGCTTTGAATGTTATGTTCCTTTGTTTTAACAACCCAGCTAGCAGCTCTTGCTAGCAGCTCCTGTGGGGACGTACGATCCCCCCACAGCCAGCACCCAGGAGGCTTCCGGGGAAAGCACAGGTTCTTTTTATCTGCTTAAACAAGGAAAGCACGGTGAAGGGGTTGACCAGCTTACTTTAATCCAGCATTCAGTTAGCATACAGATAACATTCATTTAGTTCAGGGGAAAATGCCAGCATTCAGTTAGCATTCAATTAGTTCAGGGGAGCAAAGAGACAAGCATCAACAGACAGGCCAAATACAGATTACAGTCAGCCAGTTCAGGGGAACAAACAGCGAGCACCCTGAAGTTCAGAATATTCATTTAGTTCTGGGGAAAACAAAACCACCACCCAGAACTTCAGAACTAAATACAAACAAATTACAAATACAAACAAATTACAAATTACAGACAGACCCAATACAATTCATAGTTACCAACATCTGGGCTCAGCCCGAGAGCAAGGGCTGGCCCAGAGTCACACTCCCCACTGCTGCCACGCCAACCGGTAAAGGAAAGAGAGCTCTTCAAGCTGTCCTCTCCCCTCTTATAGAGTTTTTGACATCATCAAGTGCTACCTGAATGATCAGGGCCAATTGGTTCTTGAGTTGGCCCCTCCCCCTAGCGTAGACTAGGTTAGCACCCAATAGGGCATGGCTCTGGAGTTAACACCTCCCCTCAGCCAGCCCCATGACTCATCACACAGGAAGTTCTCTGTTTCCTGGCATGGTCTGTGGGTTTCCTGCCCAGGAAGAGGAGCAGCAAGCCCAGCAAGGCCCAATGAGGTAAACTGAGCCACCCAAAGAAAACAAAGGCTATTCTGGTTACATCCTTAAGGCAAAAGAGTTAGGATTACAACCAAGAATAACCTACCCAGCAAAACTGAGTATAATCATACTGGGGGGAAATGAATATGTAGTGAAATAGAGTACTTTCAAGCTTTCCTATTGAAAAGACTAGAGTCGAATAGGAAGTTTAACATTCAAATATCGTTCAAGAGAAATATAAACTGGCAAACATGAGTGAGAAAAGAAAAGAAAGTTAACAGTGTTAAACTATTTACACTATTTACATTCCTATATCCAAAGATGATATACATAAATATATGTAATATATTTAAAACTCATAAGAACTTTATCATCACTAGGGCAATTAAAAGGAATATACATAGACAGAAAGCATGGGTGTGAATCTGGTATTTTGGGATGATCTCAAAAGTAGGATGGAAAGATTATAAAGGAGAACGTACTGTGAAGGAGGAAGGGAGAGAAAGAATGTAGAAAATTATCTCACATAAATGAGTCAAATGGGGGCAGAACCAAGATGGAGGCTGGAAAGCAGGGACTGTGCTAAAGCTCTCCACCAGGACCCTCCAAACACCTATAAAAATGGCTCTGAAAAAGTTCTAGAACTGCAGAACCCACAAAATAGCAGAGGGAAGCAGGGTTCCAGCCCAGGACAGCCTGGATGGTCGCTAGGTAAGGTCTATTGCATGGAGTTGGGAGTGTAAGGGAGTGGAGCCCAGGGTGGGCTGCACCGGGACCAGCCAGACCAGAAGCCGTGCAGAACAGGCCCTAGCACCTTGAATCAGTGAGCTGTAGCAGTTACTAGACTTCTCAACCAACAAACACCAAAGACAACAAAGGGGGTTAGTGGGAAAAGCTGCAGGGGACAGAGTGGAAGGAGTTCGTGGTTCGGCCACCACCCCTGGAGGCAGCGGAGGTGGTGCAGCTGCAGAACTACAACTGCAGTTGCTTCCAGCCCCAGGCCCACTTGGTGGGAGGAATTGAGTAGTGGATCCAAGCAGGAATGCAGAGCCTGCTCAGATCTGACTCGGGGTCCGTGTTGGCAGTTCTTGAGGGAGGAGGAGCACTGGTGGGGCAGAGCTTGCTGTGTAGAAATATTTCTGAAAACAACAGCACAGCCCCTCAAGCTTGGGACAAAGTACTCTATTCTCAACAAGCAGTCACACCCCAACAAAAAACTCAAGGGTCAAGTAGTTGGCTGGGAACATGGCCAGGCAGTGAAAACGGATGCAGATTCAGACTCAGACTTTGGCATCTTTCTTTGGTGACAGAGAAAACCAAAACGTACAGCCAGAAGAAGTTAACAAAGTTAAAGAGCCTACATCAAAAGCCTCCAAGAAAAACATGAACTAGTCTCAGGCCATGGAAGAGCTCAGAAAGATTTGGAAAAGCAAGTTACAGAAGTAGAGGAAAAATTGGGAAGAGAAATGAGAGTGATTCAAGCAAACCATGAAAAACAAGTCAATGACCTGCTAAAGGAGACCCAAAAAATACTGAAGAAAACAATACCTTAAAAAAGAGACAAAGTCAAATGGTAAAAGAGCTCCAAAAAGCCAATGAGGAGAAGAATGCCTTGAAAGGCAGAATTAGCCAAATGGAAAAGGAGATCCAAAAGACCGCTGAGGAAAATACTACCTTAAAAATTAGATTGGAGCAAGTGGAAGCTAGTGACTTTAGGAGAAATCAAGATATTATAAAACAGAACCAAAGGAATGAAAACATGGAAGACAATGTGAAATATCTCTTTGGAAAAACCACTGACCTGGAAAATAGATCCAGGAGAGATAATTTAAAAATTATTGGACTACCTGAAAGCCATGATCAAAAAAAGAGCCTAGATATCATCTTTCAAGAAGTTATCAAGGAGAACTGCCCTGATATTCTAGAGTCAGAGAGTAAAATAGAAATTGAAAGAATCCACCAATCACCTCCTCAAAAAGATCCCCAAAGCAAACTCCTAGGAATATTGTTGCCAAATTCCAGAGCTCCCAGATCAAGGAGAAAATACTGCAAGCAGCTAGAAAGAAACAATTTTAGTATTGTGGAAACATAATTAGGATAACACAAGATCTTGCAGCTTCTACATTAAGAGATTGAAAGGCTTGGAATATGATATTCTGGAGGTCAATGGAGCAAGGATTAAAACCAAAAATCACCTACCCAGCAGAACTGGGTATGATGCTCCAAGGCAAAATATGGATTTTCAATAAAATAGAGGATTTTCAAGCTTTCTCATTGAAAAGACCAGAGCTGAATAGAAAATTTGACTTTCAAACAAGAGAAGCATGAAAAGGTAAACAACAAAGAGAAATCATACAGGATTTATTAAAGTTGAACTGTTTTGCTTACATTCCTACATGGAAAGATGATGTGTATAATTCATGAGACATCAGTATTAGGGTAGCTGAAGGGAATATACATATATATATTTAGACAGAGGGCACTGGGTGAGTTGAATATGAAGGGATGATATCTAAAAAAATAAAATCAGATTAAGGGATGAGACAGGAATATCTTGATAGAGGGAGAAAGTGAGAGATAAAATGGGGTAAATTATCTTGCATGCAAGTGGCAAGAAAAAGCAGTTCTGTAGGAAAGGAAGAGGGAGCAGGTGAGGGGAAATGAGTGAATCTTGCTCTCATCGGATTTGACCTGAGGAGGGAATACCATACACACTCAATTGAGTATCTTACCCCACAGGAAAGAAGGAGGAAGGAGACAAAAATGGGGGGACAATAGAAGGGAGGGGAGATAGGGGAAATGGTAATCAAAAGCAAGAAGTTCCAAAAAGTAACAGGGTCAAGGGAGAAAATTGAACAGTGGGGGATAGTATAGGAAGGAGCAAAATATAGTTAGTCTTTCACAACATGAGTGTTGTGGAAGGGTTTTACATAATGATCCACAAGTGGCCTATGTTGAATTGCTTGCCTTCTTAGGGAGGGTAGTGGGGAGGGAAGAAGGGAGAGAATTTGGAACTCAAAGTTTTAAAAGCAGATGTTCAAAAAAAATTTTTGCATGCAACTAGGAAATAAGATATACAGGTAATAGGGCATAGAAATTTATCTTGCCGTACAAGAAAGGAAAGGAAAAGGGGATGGGGACAGGAGTGGGGTGACAGAAAGGAGGTCTGACTGGGGAACAGGGCAATCAGAATATATGCCATCTTGGAGTTGGGGGGGAGGGAAGAAAAGGGGAGAAAATTTGTTATGCAAACTCTTGTGAAAATCAATGCTGAAAACTAAAAACATTAAATAAATTTTAAAAAATGTTTTAAAAAAAGAAAAAAAATAAACGGCTCACACAAGGATGAGTTTGTGCAATAAAAGGTATAATGGGGATGAGGGCAACCATTTAATTTTACTCTCATTTGGAATATTTAAAAAGGGAAGAAAAAATATATACACACCTAGTTGGATAAAGAAATATTTCTAACTCAAAAGGGAAATAGGAGGGGAAGTGACTGAGAGAAAATGAAGGGAAGAATAAGAGGATGAGTAGATTAGGATTGGTGGTGGTCAGAAGCAAAAGAAAGTCTTGAGGAATGAACAAGTTAAGAAAGAAAGGGATAAATAGAAGAGAATAGGATGGAGGGAAATTCATAGTTACCACTCATAACTGTGAATGGGAATGGGAAGAACTTGCCAATAAAACAGAGAAGGATATCTGACTTACTTAGAAACCATAATCCATCAATTCACTGCTTACAAGAGATATACTGGAAACAGAAAGATACACAAAGAGTTGATATAAAGGGCCAGAAACTATTATTCTTTAGCTGATATTAAAAAAAAGCAGATGGTAGCACTCATGATTTCAGACAAAGGAAAATCAGAAATCAACCTAATTAAAAGAGGTATTCAGGGAAATAATATTTTGTTAAAAAGTGTCATAAACGAGGGGTGGAGCCAAGATGGTGGCTGGTAAGCAGGGACTAGAGTGAGCTCTGTACTGAGTCCCTCCAAAAACCTATAAAAAATGGCTCTGAACCAATTCTAGAATGGCAGAACCCACAGAACAGCAGAGGGAAGCAGGGCTCCAGCCCAGGACAGCCTGGATGGTCTCTGGGTGAGGTCTATTCCACACGGAGCTGGGAGCTGGGAGCTGGGAGCTGGGAACGGAGTAGAGCAGAGCCCAGCCTGAGCGGCATGGAACAACCAAACTTGGAGTCGGGCGGATGGGGCCCCTAGCGCCCTAAATATGTGAGCTGCGGCAGTTACAAGACCCCTTGACCCACAAACACCAAAGACTGCGGAGAAGGTTAGTGGGAAAAGCTGCAGGAGTGGAAGGAGTTTGCGGTTCGGCTTCCAGCCCTGGGGGCAGCGGAGGTGGGGCAGCTACAGTTGCTGCTGCTTCTGGCCCCAGGCCCACCTGGTGGGAGGAATTCAGTGGTGGATCAGAGCAGGAGTGCAACAGCCTGCTGAAGATCTAAGCCCAGCCCGGGCTGGGGGTTCTTGGGGAAGGGGTAGTGCAGGTCTGACAGAGCTGGCACCTCCCCCCCAAATGTGGAACATAGAACTCGTTAGTCTACAAGCAGTCACACCCCACTGAAAAACTCCAGGGTCAAGTTAGTTGGTTGGGAATATGGCCAGGCAGCGAAAACGCGCCCAGATTCAGTCTCAGACTTTGGATCCTTTCTTTGGTGACAAAGAAGACCAAAATATACAGCCTAAAGAAGACAACAAAGTCATAGAGCCTACAACAAAAGCCTCCAAGAAACACATGAACTGGCCCCATGCCATAGAAGAACTCAAAAAAGGATTTGGAAAAGCAAGTTAGAGAAGTAGAGGAAAAATTGGGAAGAGAAATGAGAAGGATGCGAGAAAACCATGAAAAACAAGTCAATGACTTTCTAAAGGAGACCCAAAAATATACTGAAAAATACACTGAAGAAAACAACACCTTAAAAAACAGACTAACTCAAATGGCAAAAGAGCTCCAAAAAGCCAATGAGGAGAAGAATGCCTTGAAAGGAAGAATTAGCCAAATGGAAAAGGAGGTCCAAAAGACCACTCAAGAAAATACTACTTTAAAAATTAGATTGGAGCAAGTAGAAGCTAGTGACTTGATGAGAAATCAGGATATTATAAAACAGAACCAAAGGAATGAAAAAATGGAAGACAATGTGAAATATCTCCTTGGAAAAACCACTGACCTGGAAAATAGATCCAGGAGAGAGAATTTAAAAATTATTGGACTACCTGAAAGCCATGATCAAAAAAAGAGCCTAGATACCATCTTTCAAGAAATTATCAAGGAGAACTGCCCTGATATTCTAGAGCCACAGGGCAAAATAGAAATTGAAAGAATCCATCGATCGCCTCCTCAAATAGATCCCAAAAAGAAATCTCCTAGGAATATTGTCGCTAAATTCCAGAGCTCCCAGATCAAGGAGAAAATACTGCAAGCAGCCAGAAAGAAACAATTTGAGTATTGTGGAAACCCAATCAGAATAACCCAAGATCTGGCAGCTTCTAAATTAAGAGATCAAAGGGCTTGGAATGCGATATTCCGGAGGTCAATGGAGCTAGGATTAAAACCTAGAATCACCTACCCAGCAAAACTGAGTATCATGTTCCAAGGCAAAATATGGATTTTCAATAAAATAGAGGACTTTCAAGCTTTCTCAGTGAAAAGACCAGAACTGAATAGAAAATTTGACTTTCAAACACAAGAATCAAGAGAAGCATGAAAAGGTAATCAAGAAACGGAAATTGCAAGGGACTTACTAAAGTTGAACTGTTTTGTTTACATTCCTAAATGGAAAGATGATGTGTATGATTCATGAGACCTCAGTATTAGGGTAGTTGAAGGGAATATATATATATATATATATATATGTGTATATATATATATATATATATATATATTTGTTTATGTATATATATAAGTGAATGTGTATGTATGTATGTATATATCTATGTGTATGTGTATGTATGTGTATATATATGTGTTTATATGTGTATATATGTATATATATGTATATGTGTATGTATATATATATATATGTGTGTATATATATATATATTTGTAAAAGAGAGAGAGTAGACACAGGGTGAGTTGAAGATGAAGGGAAGATATCTAAAAGAAATAAAATGAAATTAAGGGATGAGATAGCAACATACTGAGAGAGGGAGATAGGGAGAGATAGAATGGGGTGGATTATCTCCCATAAAGGTGGCAAGAGGAAGCAGTTCTGTGGGAGGAGGGGAGAGGGCAGGTGAGGGGGGAATGAGTGAACCTTGCTCTCATCACATTTGGCCTGAGGGGGAATACCATACATACTCAGTTGGGTATCTTACCCCACAGGAAAGAAGAGGGAGGAAGATAAAAAAAATAAAAGGGGGGGGGATGATGGAGGGGAGGGCAGATGGGGGTGGAGGTAATCAAAACAAACACTTTGGAAAGGGGACAGGGTCAAGGGAGAAAATTCAATAAAGCGGGATGGGTTGGGAAGGAGCAAAATGTAGTTAGCCTTTCACAACATGAGTATTGTGGAAGGGTTATACATAATGATACATGTGTGGCCTAGGTTGAATTGCTCGACTTCTTAGGGAGGGTGGTTGGGAAGGGAAGAGGGGAGAGAATTTGGAACTCAAAGTTTTAAATGCAGATGTTCAAAAAAAAAGTTTTTGGCATGCAACTAAAAAATAAGATACACAGGCAACGGGGCGTAAAAATTTATCTTGCCCTACAAGAAAGGAAGGCAAAACGGGAGGAGAGGGGAGAGGGGTGATAGAGGGGTGGGCTGACTGGGGAACAGGGCAACCAGAATATATGCCACCTTGGAGTGGGGGGGAGGGTAGAAATGGGGAGAAAATTTGTAATTCAAACTGTTGTGAAAATCAATGCTGAAAACTAAATATGTTAAATAAATAAATTTAAATTAAAAAAACAAAACAAACAAACAAACAAAAAAGTGTCATAAACAATGATTTAATATCAATAATGCACTAAATAGCCAAGCATCCAAATTCTTGATGCAAAAGTTAAAGAAGACAATAGAGAATAAGATTATACTGATAGTGAATCTCAATTCACCACTCTCAAATCTAGATCATTTTAACCATAAAATAAAACAAAAAATAAGTTAAGGTGATAAATAGAATTTTATAAAAGTTATGTATAACAAATTTTAGAATGAGTTTTTAAAGCTTTTATTTAGTATTGTATTTTCCCCCCGGTTGCAATTTTTAACATTCATTTTTAAAACTTTGAGTTCCAAATTCTATCCCTTCTTCTCTACCCACCCTCCCCCACCCACCCCCATTGAGAAAGTAAGCAATTCGATATAGGTTATACAGTCATAGTCATGCAAAAATATTCATAATGATCATGTTGTGAAAGAAAACATAGATAAAAAAGAAACTTTTGAAAAAAAGTATTCTCCAATCTGAATTCAGATACCATCAGTTCTTTCTCTGGGAATGGATAGCATTTTCTATAAGTCCTTTAGCACTGTCTTGGATCAGTTGTTTTCAGAGATACTTCCAGGGACCTGTAAGTTTTCATTTTTTTCAAGGTGGTATAATCTCAGGAGAGATCTGTTCTCTTGGCCTGTGCTCTGGTCCGTAAGTGACCACAAGTACTCTTTTCTGCCCTGTAACTGTGAAGAAGATACCAGCTCTCCTGTTACTGCAAGTTCTGTTATACTAGTGCTCCTCCTTGCCTTGGGAATACTATGCAGGACTGAGACACAGATCTGAGTATAGGCAAAGCAACAGAGTCCTGCCACAGTGTTGGCAAAAGACCCCTGTAATCTTCTTCTAACCAGTTGTTTTACCCTCTTGGAGTCCATGGACTGAGAGCTCTGGAAGCAGCTGCTGCTGCACAGTCACTCCTAAGGCCTGCTTTTCCTGGAGCCAGGGCTGTGTTGGTACGGCCTGCATTGAACTACACTCCACTCACACGTAGGTGCGATAGACCTTTCCTGCTGATCTTCTAAGTTGTCTTTGGTATCTGTGGGCTTGGAGGTCTGGAAACTGCCACTGCTTTGAGTGATTCAGTTGCCCTGAGGCCTACTCTAGGTTTCTTGGGACGAGGTCTGCACTGGCACTCTAATCCTGGTGCAATAGACCTTTTCTACTGACCTTCCAAGTTAGCTTGGGCTGGAAACATGTTTCACTCTGTCTCTTCTGTGGGTTCTACTGCTCTAGACTTTGTTTAGAGTATTTTTAAAGGTATTTGGAGGGGTTTGGGGAGAGATCAGTCTAGTCACGGTCTTTACTCAGCCATCTTGGCTATGCCTCTCCTTTAGAATGTATTGAATGAAAATAGAAAGGAATATACCTATTGGTAGCTGTGTATGACACCTTCTCAATAGGTGTCCACATATTGGGATGCAAAAACCTTACAAATAAATACACTAAAGCAAAAATATTAAATGTATCTTTTTCTTTTCGTAATGTTGTACAAATCACACTCAATAACGTACCTTTGAAGCATAAATTGAAATTAATTTAAAACTAAATAACATGAGGCAATGAAGTAGAACAACTGGAATGAAAGCTGAGTAAGATGAAGATTAGTGGGGGATCAAGATGACTTGTAGGGTGTAGGGTAAAACATAGTGTGTGTTCAGGGAAGACTAATACCTCTATTGTGAGAGCCACTGAGCTCTTTTCAAGGCTGCTTTCCACCTCTGGTGTCTAACCAATTCACCCAACTCTCACCTGCAGCTCCAAGAAGCTGTAGTATGTATAGCAGCCATGCACCAGTAAACCAGATCAAGAGTAGTGGAGGGGTCTCAAATCCTTCTGTGATTTAATAGGGCATCTACCTCAGTCATGTGAAGATATCCCCAGTGGAATGAGTGTATGAGAATAATTTGTTCCAACAGCCATGAAGGTGGCTGAAGCAGGTGCTTGTTTCAACAATCCAGCTAGCAGCTGCCGTGGGGATGTAAGATCCACCAACAACCAGCACCCAGAAAGCTGCCAGAATGCTGCAAAAGCACAGGTTCTTTTGATCTGCTTAACTAAGGAAAGCTATGTTAAGGGGTTTGACAAGCTTACTTTAATTCAGCATACAAATATCATTCACTTAGTTCAGGGGAAAAAGGCAGCACCCTGAACTTCAGAATAAAATACAAACAAATTACAAACATCAACAGACAGACCTTGTCTGATTCAAATCCCAATACATAGTTACCAGAGTTTAACAAAGTCTCAGTATCTGGGTTTATGAGCTGGAGGGCTCCTTAGCTATAGCTGCCCGGAGTCTCTGCATCAGCACCATCATGAGTGAGAGCCTTTAAACAAATTACAAACAGACAGACCCAATACAATTCATAGTTACCAACATCGAGGTTCAGCCTGAGAGCTCAGAACAAGGGCTGGCCCAGAGTCACACGTGCCACCACTGCTGTGGGTAGGAGCTCCAAAGAAGAGAAGGCCAACCCCTGGTTTTATATCTTTTTCAGAGTCAGGGGTGAGTCACACATGCGACTCACCCACGTGACCTAAAATCATCACAAAGAGGCGACTTAAACCCACATGATCTAAGAGCCTCTGATGTCCCAAACCTATCACTCAAACTCATTTGTAAACTAGGCGCTCCCCTGAGTTAGCACCACCTTGGGCCCCACCTTAGTTACCAATCCACACCCACATAGATTTTACACCTAATAGGGGTTTGGGCCTGGGGCGTAGCACCTAGTAAGGCTCAATGAAATACACTGAATTACTCAAAGGAAAAATACCAAACTTTTCAAGGGCACTTGTTGAACTAAGTGCTAAGAGCCCATTTTGCTTACCAACACAGTGCTATGGAACATGTAGAGCTTAGTTAGACGTTGAAGATGACAAGGTCATCCACTGTATCCTGAGTCATCACCAGTCATCCTGATTTTCTTGACACTGGAGATGACTCTGGAAGAGAGAGTGAGGCCAGTACCTTCACATAACTCTACCTCACTTAAATTCAATCTATGCATGAATCAAAAGATAACACTCATACCACTTTACCATTTTCACCTATCTCAAAAGTCTTTTGGTAGCAGGAAATTGATGAAGCATTAGCTGTGGATACACTGGATACTGTAATCACAATCATGTGAAAAAGCAGCCCAGGCCATAGAGTCATCTTCTCACTAGTGAGAAGCAGAGGTGAGATTTGGCAGCTCCTTGGGGGTATGAGCAGACTTTTTTATGGACTACATTGTTCACCTCCTGGCATGAGGAAGGGGCAAGAAAAGGTGCCCTAAAATTTGAGATGGCTGAACACTTCCACAGTTTTCTCAACAGATTGTCATCAATCAATGCTGAAACCTTTGACTGTATACCTCAAGTTGGAGTCAACCCCTCTCTAGTCAAACCTGAAGAAGAGGTTTTGAATGTCATTAGACTCCTCTTATGTGGCAAAGAACTTGATGCTGATTCTATTTTAGGTGAGATTTACAAGGCAGGGGGTCCACTGATCATACAAAAATTGACTTATTTTCCAGGTTATATGGAAAGAAGAAATTATTCCCTAGGATTTCAAGGGTGCTTCAATTTTCCATCTCTATAAAGGTCAAGGAAATACATATTCTTGTGACTATCACTGGTGGCGGGGGGCGGGGGTGTGGGGAGGAGTGGCATAGGGACTCCTTGTCATTGCTGGCAAGAATCTTGCCAGAGTCTTCCTTAATAGTCTGATCCTTCATCTGAAAGATGGTCATCTACCTGAGAGGTGGTGTAGCTTCTGAAAGGGCTGAAGGATGGTCAATTTGGTGTTTGCTGCCTTAAAACTTCAGGAGAAAATGCAAGGAGCGGAACAGTGGTCTGTATACAACATTTGTCAATCTGACCATTGCTTTTAATAGTGTCAGTCATAAAGGTTTATAAATTATGGCAAAATTTGGGAGCCTGAGAAGTTCATGAGTATTATACATCAGTTTCATGGCAGCAAGCTTGCACAGGTTCTGGATAATGCATGATACTCTCATGCTTTCCTGGTCACAAATAGAGTGAAGCAAGACTGTGTGATTGCTCCCATGTGTTTTAGCATTATATTTTCAACAAGATGCCTTCAATGGGAACAAAAATAACATCAATGTCTGCTACTACACTGATAGTAAATTATTTAACTTGAAAAGGCTATAAGCCAAAACTAATGTGGAAGGAGAATTGGTGCATGACTTTCTGTGCTCAGAGGATCGTGCATGCAATGCAGCCTTTGCACCTGCAATGGAACCAAGTATGGATAAAATCTCTGCTACTCATGCTAATTTTGGTCTAACCATAAACACCAGGTTCTCCACCAACCAGCACCACACCATCCATGTGTGGAATCATTGTTTATAACAAAAGGAGAAATATTGAAGACTCTGGATCAGTTCACTTACCTTCACAGTATACTTTCTGGAGATGTACACACAGATGACGAGGTGGATGAATACATTGCCAGTGCTACCTCAGCATTTGGGAGGCTCCAAAAGAAAGTGTGGGAGAGACATACTAGATTGCCTAATAAACTGAAGGTATACGGAGCTGTTCTGCTGACCTCATTGTTGTATGCCTGTGAAAACTGGACAGTCTCCCAGGACTTTGTCAGGAAACTGAATCACCTCCATTTGAATTGTCTTAGGAAGATTCTGAAGATCACCTGACAAGATAAGGTGCAGGACACTGAAGTTTTTTATTGAGCTGGATTGCTAAGCATTCAAACTCTACTTCAGAGATCTCAACTCCAATGAGCTGGCTTTATGTTTGAATGCCAGACATATACTTGCCTAAAATATTATTTTATGGAGAACTCACACAAAGCAAGAGCTTGCATGGAGGTAATAAGAAGTGATATAACAACATTCTCAATGTCCTTCTGAAGAACTTTGGAATTCATTGAATGACATGGGAAACTTGCAAAGGACTGTCCAGCATGGAGCAACTATATGAAAAAGACACTGTTCTCTGAGTGAAATGGAATTAGAGTATCTCAAAAGAAAGGTGACATAAAGAATTTAGAGAAATCTCCACTCCAAATGGTCATGTTGATTATTTTTGTGCCAACCTGTTTTGGAGCCTTTTGATCTCATATTGGTCTGATAAGCCACAGTTGGGCAAACTGTACCTTAACTCCAACAAAGTGATGTCATTTTAGTCCTTTTCAAGAACAAAGGGCAACAACCAACCAAACAGATTTTTATAGGTACATGAGGATGAACATGTTCATACACTGATGAAAAAAGACAATTAGAATATATGGGAAAGAGAGAATGTTTGCTTATGTAGGGTCTTGGAGAAGGCTGGAAGAAAAGTGATTTAAGTTGTAGAAAGTAATTAGTGTTAGGAAGGATTTATGTGCCTGGAGGAAAAGATAGAATTGATGGTTTTTGAAGGACATTATGTCAAATGACTTGCCTACCATTTCAAATCTAAAGGCAACTAAAAGCTTTAACTATTCGATATTTTATGGAAATTTGGATCTTGGGGTGAACAATCTTTTTTCCCGTTCAATGGAGCAAAAAACTTCAGTATCTCTTGAAGTTAAATATAGACATAAATAAGGGAGGAAAAGGACACCAAAAATGTACTTTACCTTACATCATTCCCAGTTTCTTATTTCTAAGATTAAGGACTATGTTTCTCTTTTATTTATTTTATTTTTCTCAATTACATGCAAATTAATTTTTTTAAATTGAGATTTTATTTTATGGGTTAGAGCCAAGATGGCAGAGTAAAGGTAGGGACTTGCCTGAACTCTCCCCCTCCAAATATCTTTAAAAATGATTGTAAACAAATTCAAGAGCAGCAGAACCCACAAAAAGAGTAGAACAAATTTCCAGCCCAGGGCAACCTACAAGGTTGATAGGAAAGGTCTGTTGCACCAGGGTGAGAGTGGAGCAGAGACCACTGTTATGCCAGCATAGCCCTGGTCCCAGGAAACCAGGAGCAGGCCTTAGAAGTGACTCAATTAGTGGTGGCAGGAGCAGCAGTAATGGCAGCTTTCAGCCCACAGATGGTAAGGGGATCAAACAACTGGTCAAAAAGAAATTACAGGAGTCTCTTTGCTAGCACGGAGGCAAGACTTTCATCTTGCCCATACATAGATACAGGTTGCAGTCCTGTGTGGCAGTCACAAAGCAAGAAGGAGTACTAGCATAACAGAACTAGTGGCAGTAGTAGAGAGGCGGACACTCCTCAGAGTTCCAGAGCAGAAAAGAATGCTTGTAGTCACTCATAGAACAGAGCACAGGCCAGGACAGGAGTAAACACCTCTCCTTTGATCATACCATCTTGGAAGAACTGAAAACTTACAGAACCCTAGAAGTATTTCTGAAAATAGCGGCATAAAATCCCTGAATCTTGGGACAGTTCACCCTAAACCCTAGAAGCAGAGCACTACTTTGACAAAGGTTTAAAAGTTAAGTAATAGGCTGGGAAACTGAGCAAACAATTGGGGAAAACACCTCTGACTATATAAACTTACTTTGGAGACAAAGAAGATTAAAACATACACTTAGAAGGACACAACAAAATCAAAGTTTCCACATCCAGAGCCTCCAGGAAAAATACGAATTGGTCTCAGGCTATGGAAGAGCTCAAAAAGCATTTTGAAAATCAAATAAGGTAAGTAGAGGAAAAACGGGGAAGAAAAATGAGAGTGATTCAAGAAAATCATGAAAAATGAGTCAACAACTTGGCAAAGGAAACACAAACTTTAAAAAACAGAGTAGGCCAAATGGCAAAAGAGATGCAAAAAGTCAATGAGGAGAAGAATGCTTTAAAAAGCAGAACAGGAAAACTGAGGTCCAAAACTCATTGAAGAAAATAATTCCTTAAAAATTTGGATGGAGCAAATGGAAGCTAACAAATTTATGAGAAATCAAGAAATCATAAAAACAAAACCAGGAGAATGAAAAAAATAGAATACAACAAGAAATATCTCATTGGCAGAACAACTGACCTGGAAAATACATTCAGGAGGTATAGTTTTAAAATTGTTGGGCTACCTGAAGGCCATGATCAGAAAAAGAGCCTAGACATGATCTTTCAAAAATTATCTAGGAAAACTGCCCTGATATTCTAGAACCAATGTGCAAAATCGAAATTGAAAGAATCCACCAAACGTCTCCTGAAAGACATCTCAAAATGAAAACTTCCAGGAATATTACAGCCAAATACCAGAGTTCCCAGGTCAAGGAGAAAGCATTGCAAGTAGCAAGAAAGAAGCAATTCAAATTTGGTGGAGCTACAGTCATAACACAAAGTTTAGCAGCTTCTACATTAAAGGATTGCAGGGCTTGAATATGACATTCTGGAGGGCAAAGGAGCTAGGATTACGACCAAGAATCACCTCTGAGCAAAACTGAGTATATTCAATGAGGGGAAAAACAGACATGCATTGAGACAGACGAATTTCAAACATTCTTGAGTAAAGACCAGAGCTAAATAGAAAATTCGACTTTCAAATATGAGTGAAGAGAAACATGAAAAGGTAAACAAGAATGAGAAATCATAAGGGACTTATTAATGTTAAATTGTTTACATTCCTAAATGAAAATATGATATTTGTACCTTATAAGACCTTTCTCATTACTAGGGTAGTTAGAAGCAGTATATATGAACAGATGGCACCAGTGTGAATTGGATATGAAGAGATGATATCTAAAACATAAAATTAAGGGGCAACAGAAGAAAGTACCAGGAGAAAGAGAAAGGGAAAGGTAGAATAGGGTAAATTGTCTCACATAAAATAGGTAAGAAAAAGTGTTTACAGTGGAGGGAAAGAGGGGGGAGATGAAGTGAGTGAGTGAACCTTAATGTCATCAGAATTGGCTCAGAGAGGGAATAACATGCACACACAATTGAGTATAGGAATCTATCTTACTCTACAGGAAAGTAGGGGGGGAAGGAGATAAGAGAAAGAGGGTAATAGAAGGGAGGGCAGATTGGGGAAGGGGGCAATCAGAAGCAAAATACTTTTGAGGAGGGATAGAGGTAAAAGGAAAGAAAAAATAGAATAAACAGGGGGGAATAGGATAGAGGGAAATAGTCTTTCATAATGTGAGTATTATGGAAGTGTTTTGCATGACTACATCTATATAACCTATATCAAATTGTTTGCCTTCTCAATGAGGTCAGTGGGGAGAGAGGGTGGGAGAAAATTTGAATCTCAAAGCTTTAAAAATGAAAGTTAAAACTGTTTTTATGTCTAAGTGGGTGGAAATAAAATACTAAATAAAAAAGTATACAGAAAAAAATCTAGTTCCAAATTCCATCCCTTCATTATTTCCTTGAGAAGGCAAGCAATTTCATATAGATAACACATGTATAATCATACAAAACATATTTCTAAATTAGCCATGTTGTAAAAGAAAACAGACAACAAAACAAGAACAATAGAGTTTAAAAAATAAGCTTTGATCTGCATTCAGATTCCCTCAGCTCTTTCTCTGAATGTTGACAGCATTATTCACACTAAGTCCTTCAGAAATTTTCTTGGATCATTATATTGCTGAGAAGAACTAAATCATTCACAGTTGATCATCATATAATATTGTTGTTACTGTGTGCAATGTACTGCTCATTTGACATTGCTTCAGTTCTTTGAAGTCTTCCTGGTGTTATTTTTCTAAATGCATCTTACTTGTCATTTCTTATAGCTCAGTAATACTCCATCACAGTCATTTACCACAACTTGTTCAGCCATTCCCCAATTGATTGGCATCCCTTCAATTCCCAATTCTTTGCTACCACAAAAAACCCATAAACAAAGCACTAACATAAATATTTGTGTACATGTAGGTCTCTTTCCTTTTTCTTTGATTTATTTGAAAATGTGTTATCCTGATTGTGTTTCCACAATATTCAAATTGTTTCTTTCTGGCTGCTTGCAGTATTTTCTCCTTGATCTGGGAGCTCTGGAATTTAGTGACAATGTTCCTAGGAGTTTTCTTTTTGGGATCTTTTTGAGGAGGCGATTGGTGGATTCTTTCAATTTCTATTTTACCCTGTGGCTCTAGAATATCAGGGCAGTTCTCCTTGATAATTTCTTGAAAGATGATATCTAGGCTCTTTTTTTGATCATGGCTTTCAGGTTGTCCAATAACTTTTAAATTATCTCTCCTGGATCTATTTTCCAGGTCAGTGGTTTTTCCAATGAGATATTTCAAATTGTGGTCCTGTTTTATAATATCTTGATTTCTCCTAAAGTCACTAGCTTCCACTTGCTCCAATCTAATTTTTAAGGTAGTATTTTCTTCAGTGGTCTTTTGGACCTCCTTTTCCATTTGAGTAATTCTGCCTTTCAAGGCATTCTTCTCCTCATTGACTTTTTGGAGCTCTTTTGCAATTTGAGTTAGTCTGTTTTTTAAGGTTTTATTTTCAGTATTTTGGGGACCTCCTTTAGCTAGTCATTGACTTGTTTTTCATGGTTTTCCCACATCATTCTCATTTCTCTTCCCAATTTTTCCTCAGCTTCTCTTACTTGCTTTTCCAAATCTTTTATGAGCTCTTACATGGCCTGAGACCAATTCATATTTTTGTTGGAGGCTTTTGCTGTAGGCTCTTTGACTTTGTTGACTTCTTCTGGCTATATGTTTTGGTCTTCTTTATCACCAGAAAACATTGTAAAATCTGAGTCTGAATCTGGGTCTGTTTTTGGGGCCTGGCCATGTTCCCAGCAGACTACTTGACCCTTGAGTTTTTTGTTGGGGTATGACTGCCTGTAGAGTAGAGAGTACTTTGTCCCAAGATTTAGGGGCCTTGTGCTGCTGTTTTCAGAGCTACTTCCATACAGCAAGCTCTACCACACCATCACTCCTCCTCCCCCAAGAACCACCAACCTGGACTGTGACTCAGATCCAAGCAGGCTCTGCACTGCCACTCCGATCTGCAGCTTAATTCCTCCCACCAGGTGGGCTTGGGGCAGAAAGCAACAGCAGCTGGAAGCAGCCTCAGGGTTGCACCACTTCCATGCCCCCAGGGCTGGGGCTGACTGTGAACTCCTTTCACTCTCTTCTAGCAGTTCTACCCACTAACATTCTCTGTTGTCTTTGGTGTTTGTGAATTGAGAAGTCTGGTAACTGCCACAGCTTAATGATTCAGGGCCCTACCACCTGTTCCACTCAGCTCCCTGTCTTGTTGGTCCTGGTGTGTTCCAGGCTGGGCTGTGCCCCTGCTCTGTGCCAAGCTCCATGTGATAGACCCTTCCCTGCAACCACCCAGGCTTTCCTGGCCTGGAGCCCTGCTTCCCTCTGTTATTTTGTGGGTTCTGCAGCTCTAGAATTTGTTCAGAGACATTTTTACAGGAGTTTGGAGGGACCTGGGGGAGAACTTAGGCAAGTCCCTGCTTTCCAGCAGCCATCCCAGCATTTTTTCTTCTTTTTTGCCTAAGACCAATTCACATTTTTCTTAAGGCCTTGTATATAATAATTTTGACCTCTTTGTCTTCTTCAGAATTTGTGTCTTGATCTTCTCTGTCACTATAGTAATTTTTTATTATCAGGTTCCTTTTTTTTTCTTTTTGCTCATTTTCTCAGAATATCATTTGATTTTTTTTTGCTTTATGTTAAATGTGGGCTATGTTCCCAGGGTGTAGGCGGCACTGTCCCATGTATTATGTTTTTTGTTTTGTTTTGTGTTGCTGTTCTCAGAGCTAGTTCTGGGGTTTTGCAAGTTTCAGGTTCTTTCAAGTGGAATGATCTAAGTAGTGATGTGGTCATTTCTTTTTTTGGTTTATGCTCTCATATGTGGGCAACCATAAGCACTTTCTCTGCCTAGAACTCTGAGCCTACACCCTAAGACTGCAAATATTGCCTCTCTTTATTTCCCTGGAAATGTGGCTCAGGTCTCTGCTCTTTAATAGTTATAAGCACTGATGCTCCTTTCTGCCCTGCAACTGTGACCAGATCCCATGATCCCCTGTGGCTTCCCCTTCAACCTGGAACTGTGACTCAGAACTTTATATTGGCAATGCAATAGGGTCTTGCACCCAATGCCAACAAATGTTCCCCTGTAATCTGCTTCTAACAAGTTGTATAGCCCTTTACCATCTGTGAGATTAGAGTTCCTGAAGCTGCTGCTGCTTCTTCTACAGCCCCTTCCCAGGTCTGCTGCTGACTTACCAGGGCACAGTCTATGTTGCACTGGGCCCCTGACCTGACCACCCCCTTAGTGAGACAGACCTTTCTAGCTGAACTCCTAAGTTATCTTGAACTAGAAAATTGTTTTACTTTGACCTTCTGTTGGTTTTATAGCTCCAAAAGTTTATTTGAGACATTTTTTAAAAGTTATTTAGAGGGGAATTTGGTAGCATTCAGATGCGTTTCTACCTTTACTCCACCACCTTGGCTCTGCCTCCACAACTTTGTCTATTCAACTTTGTTGGTGTACTGTTTAATTCAAATATAAGCTTGTTACTAACCACTTGTGTTTTTCTTATTTCATGCCAATCCCATATTCAATGAGATACCTTAAAATTTAATGCTGTTGAAAACTTGACATAGGTGTATAAGACTAAGGTGAGAGTATTTGGATTCAAAACATTTCTCATATGTTTCTAGAATAGCAACAGTGACATTGTTGCAGAGGCACCACAGAGAACAGGTCATCCCAGCTTTTAATGAGAAAAACTATGTTCTTTCCCTAAAGCCTTGAGATTGATGATAAAGAGGCTTCTGGTAAGGGATGTTGATATTTATATATGCTCGCCTCAACCTTTTTAGCTTTCTAGGCTTCTTTAAGGTTAGTTCGAATCCCACCTTCTAAAGAAAGACTTTTCCAAGCTTCTGGAGTCCTACTCTCTCAAATTATTGTTTTTCCACTCTACATATGTCTTGTGTATACCTATGTATCTGCACACTGATTCCCCCATAAGAATCTGAGCTCTTTGAGGGAAGGGAGAGAAATTTTGCCTTTATATCTCCAGGATTTAGCATATAGTATGTGCCTAATAAATGTTTTCCAATGAATCCTTTTTGTTGCCACTACAAGTAATAAGAGTGCTTTACCTGAGAGACATAGATATTTTGGTGGGTAATGTCTTTTGATGGAAAAGTTAGGGCTATGACTTGGGGATCCACGAATATTTCAAGTGGAGAGGGAAACAATGTTTAATCACACTTCTTTGGCGATTATAAATATTATAGTGCTGTGGAAAAGACCCCAGACTAAGAATCTGGAGTTCTGTTTTTTTTTTTTCATTACCATTAAGTAGTCTTTTTTATTATTATTTCACAAGAGATTACATAAATTGTTTTGCTTGGTATAATATATTTCATTTCATCATCTCCTAAAAAAGACATTTTTCATGATTTTTTCAGTTATTAACACACTTTCCCCTCTTGAAATTATTTTATATTATTGTACAGGTATTTTATATTTATTTATTTGTGTATCACCAGTATCCCTATAAGATTGTGTAAACTCCTTGAGGGCTAGAATTATTTCCTTTAGCTTCTTTTATCATAAATGTACAGTATGGCACCTCTTATGTAGTGATTGTTTCATGTATTTTTTTAATTGAATTAAATTTGGGGAAGTCATTTTTATCACACTGGGACATGGTTTCCTTATAGGGACTGTAAAGATTAGACAAGATGTTACTGAAATGTCTCTGGCTCCATATGCCAGTATCCATAAATTAGAGCTGAGCATTGTCAGGGCAGAGGAGGAAGCCTGGAGGTGGGGGTAAGAAAACATGGCAGCTGCCAGATTTTGAGTTACCATTTTGAGTTCTGAGATCAGCCATTTGGGAACATATGACACAGAGCTGCCATCAGCCATGATTTACTCCAACCAACAACTTCTTCCCTGACATTTAGATGGAGAGTTTTGTGGCATTCCACAAGTAGCAGAATCTTTGCTAATTTTAAGGCTAAAAATGTAGCAAATCCTTAAAAGAATCAGGGCTATATATTTACTTTCTAGGCTAAAATAATGTTAGAGAATGTTGTCCATGTGCTATTCAAGAGTAGTAAGTCTTCTGTCTTTTCTTCTGATCTCCCATTTCAGGTCCTGGAAATTTTGGGATAACATACTACATGTTCTATTAAAAATTCAGTCACTGCAAGAGCTGAATGGGAGTTGCTAATGCTGCAAAATGAACTCAAGATGCTGTGATATGTTTCAGTCTATGTACAAAGAACCACTGAAGCTAAATCCTCTTCTAACTAAACCTATTTTAATTTACTCACCTGAATGGGAGAATATTAAGCTCTTGTGGTGCTATAATCCCACTGTGCAATAGCAGAGTTAAAAGCAGTTAACAATAAACAACTTCCAGGATTTATCCTGATGTGTGGAGCAGCGAACAGAAATTGCCTACTAAAATTTAGCTATGTGCCAGGCATACGTTAGACATTTGGATTGGTTAATAACCAGTTCAGAAGTACACTAAGGCAAAATAAGACCTTGTAAGTGCCATTTCAGTAAAACTCCATCCATTTTCTGCATCTCTCAGTATCACATTCCACTCTGATCTATTATACTGTTTTAAAGGTTCAGGCTTTTGTAAAACATAAGAAAAATGTTTTGCTTTCAGAACGAGGCCCATTTCTTTTCTGTGTGCTCTGGGAGCTGAACAGATTTTGGAATTAATTATTTACAAGTCATTTATGAGTTGGGATTTGCTAATCTCAAAGCCAATGGTTAGAAAATATCATTGTACAACTTATTTTATGTTACGTTGGTGTTTTCACAAGGGGGATATTATCACTGACTACGCCAGGGCAGAGTGTTTTGGTATTTATAATGCCCTTCTATTCTGTTGAATGAGACATAAACTAACTATAAAGAAGTAATTTCAACTTTATATTTTTTCAATGGAAACAAGATGGCTCTCTTCCTTTCAACTATCATCTATGTACAACTAATAATAGCTGCAGCTGGCAGCACTGTTATTCTGATAAAAGAGAAGCTGTCTTTTGAAGGCACTTGTTCAATATTTCCTAGGTTAACAGAGTTAAAGGAGATTTTTTTCCTCATTTCTCTCAAAAATAATTGGAAAAGAATCTCCATGTAGGCACCTCAAGTGGTACTGCTTTACTAAAGATCCCACTCTAGATGTAAATATCCCATTTCCATGACATCTATGGCATGATTAGTTATATGATAATTTATTTTGTACTTTGTATGATTAGTGAAAAATATTTAGAAAATAATTCATAAATTACTGATGTTATCAAGAGAAGATTGAAATCAATGAAATTCATTAAGAAGCAATGACCAGGAGTCAAGAACACTGAGAAAAGACAATGACTTCCCTGAGCTCTCCCCCAAACCCCTCTGAACACCTTTAAATAATGCCATAAAACAAGTCCCAGGGCAGCAGGGGCCACAAAAGGATGGGATGAAATAATTTTCCAGCCAAAGAAAACTTAGAATGCCAGAAGGAAAGGTCTATCGAACCTGGATGACAGTAGAACACAATCCAGCACAGACTGAGTGCTAGCAAACCAGAGGCAGGCTTTGATAGCCATGGAATAAGCAGTGGTAGTAGCTGCTTCTGGAGTTCTTGTTTCACAGATAGTAAGGGGATCAAACAACTGGTTAGAAGGAAATTAAAGGGGCCTCTTCAATAGCACTAATGCAAGACTCTGTTGCTTTTCCCATATTCGGATTTGGGTCACAGTCCAAGGTGGCAGTCCCAGGGGAAAGAGGAACACTAGTAAATGATAGCTTGTGGCTGAAGTGGAACAGGGACCCTCTTCACAGTTCCAAGACAGAAAAGAGTGCTTGTGGTCACTCACAGACAAGAGCATAAGCTATGAGCATAGTAAACACCTCTCCTGAGATCATCCCACCTTGGAAGAACTGAAAACTTACAGGTTCCTAGGAGAATCTCTGAAAACAACTGCACAAAACCCCTGAAGCTTGGGACAGTGCTCTCTCTACCCTGCAGGCAGAGCTTCATTTTAACAATGGGTTAAAAGTCAAGAAATAGGCTAGGAAAAATGAGCAATGAGAGCAAAAATTTTGATGATAAAAAGTTGCTATTGTTATAAGGAATATCAAGACACGTATTCAGAAGAAGATAACAAAGTCAAAGCTCCTATATACAAAACCTCCAAGAATAATATGAATTGGTCTCAAGCTATGGAAGAGATTTAAAAGGATTTTGAAAATCAAGGAAGAGAAGTAGAGGAAAAATTGGGAAGAGAAATGACAGTGATGCAAGAAAATCATTAAAAATGAGTCAACAGCTTGGTAAAAGAGATACACAAAAATACTGAAGAAAATTAACACCTTAAAAGCAGATGAGGCCAAATGGTAGAAAAGAGGTTCAAAAAGCCAATGAGGAAAAGAATGCCTTAAAAACAAAATTGGCCAAATGGAAAAAGAGGCACAAAAAATTCACTGAAGGAAAATAAAAAACTTGAAAAGTAGAATTGGCCATATGGAAAAAGAGGTACAAAAGTTAACTGAAGAAAATAGTTCTTTAAAAAATTGAGGAAATGGAAGCAAAAGACTTTATGAGAAATCAAGAAACAATAAAACAAAATCAAAAGAATGAAAAAAATAGAAGATATAATGTGAATTATTTCATTGGAAATGCGACTGACCTGGAAAATAGATTCAGGAGAGATAATTTTAAAATTATTGGATAACCTGAAAACCATGATCAGAAAAAGAGCCTAGACATAATCTTTCAAGGAATTATCAAGGTAAACTGTTCTGATATTTAGAGCTAGAGGGTAAAATAGAAATTGAAAGAATCTACCCATCACCTCATGAAAGAGATCCCTAAATGAAAACTGCCAGGAATAATATAACCAAGTTCTAGGGCTCCCTGGTCAAGGAGAAAACATTTCAAGCAGCCAGAAAGAAGCAATCTGAGTATGGTGGAGCCATAGTCAGGATAGCACAAAATTCAGCAGCTTCTACATGAAAGGTTTGACAGACTTGGAATATGATATTCTGGAGGGCAAAGGAGCTAGGATTACAACCTAAGAACCACATACCCAGCAAAACTGATTATAATCCTTGCATAAAAATAAACATTCGATAAAATAGATGACTTTCAAGCATTCTTGATGAGAAAACCAGAGCTGAATAGAAAATTTGACTTTCAAATACAAGACTCATGAGAATCATAAAAAGGTAATCAGGAAAAGGAAATAATAAGAAACTAAGTTGCATTCCCACATGGGAATATGATACTTGTAGCTCATAAGAACTTTCTCATTATTAGGGCAGTTAGAAGGAATATAGATAGACAGAGGGCACAGGTGTGAGTTGAATATGAATGGATGGTATATAAAAATAAAATTAAAGGGTAAGAAAAGAATGTACTTTCAAGTAAGGGAATGGGAGAGGTAGAATGGAGTAAATTATCTCACATAAAAGAAGCAATAAAAAGCTTTTACAATGGATGGGAAAGGGGAGAGGTTAGTGAAAGAACTTTCATCTCATCAGAATTAGCTCAAAGAAGGAATAATATACACACTCAGTTGGGTATAGAAATCTGTCTTACCCTACAGGAAATTAGGAGGGGAATGGGATAATAGAGTGGAAGGGGTGATAGAAGACTGGATAGGTTGGGGGAAGGGGTAGTTAGAAACAAAATAATTTTGAGGAGAGACAGGGTGGAAGGAGAGAGAGAATAGAATAAATGAGGGGAATAGGATAGAGGGAACTAAAGCTAGCCATATAACTGTGAAAAAATATTTTGAAGCAAGTTTCTCTGATAAAGGCCTCATTTCTCAAACATCTAGAGAAATGAGTCAAATTTATAAAAATGAGAGCCATTCCCCACTTGACAAATGATCAAAAGTTATGAACAATTTTCAGATGAAGTAATCAAAGCTAACTACAGCCATATGAAAAAAAGTTCTCACTACTAGTTGGAGAAATGGAAATTAAAACAATTCTGAGATGCTGCCTCATGCCTATTAGATTGACTAATACAAAAGAAAAGGAAAATGACATGTGTTGGAGGGGAAAAAATGAGTCACTAATTCACTGTTGGAGTTGCGAACTGATTTAACCATTCTGTAGAACAATTTGGAACCATGTGCAAAGGGCTATAGAAATCATATATACCCTTTGACCTAGCAAAATCACTACTACATCTTTATCCCAAAAGATAAAAAGCAAAAAGGAAAAGGATCTATATGTACAAAACTATTTATAGCAACTCTTTTCTGGTGGTAAAGAATTGGAAATCAAGGGGATGTCCATCAATTGGGGAATAGCTGAACAAGTTGTGGTCTGTGATTACAAAGGAATACTATTATGCTATAAGAAATGATGAGCAGGATGTACTTAGAAAGAAAACCTGGAAACACTTATATGAACTGATGCAAAAGGAAATGTACTGTGTTCAAAGTAACAGAAATATTTAAGATGATCAGCCCTGAATGACTTAGCTATTCTCAGCAATACCATGATCCAAAACAATTCTGAAGAACGTATGATGAAAAATGCTATCCATCACCAAAGAAAGAACTGATGGTGTCTGAATAGAAACTGAAGAATACTTTTTTTAACTTTATTTTTTGAGACTTCTTTTGGTCTATGTTTTGTTTCACAAGATGACTAATATGGAAATGTTTTATGTGACTACTTAGTATAATCTGTATTGAATTGCTTGCCTTCTCAATGTGTGGGGCAGGGAAGGGTGGTGAGAAGGAAGGAAGAGAAATAATTTGGAACTCAAAGTTTAAAAATGAAGGTTAAAATTGTTTTTGCGTATAACCAGGGAAAATAAAACACTAAATAAATTTTTTTTAAAAAGAGGGGAAAGTGTGAATGGATCCAGCCATTCTGGATAGCAATTTGGAACTATGCCCAAAGGGTTATAAAAATGTGCACACCCTTTGACCCAACAATACCACTTCTAGAGCTGTATCCCAAAGAGATCACATAAATGGGAAAAGGACCCATATGTACAAAGTATTTATAGAAGCTCTTTGTGGTAGCAAAGAATTGGAAATCCAGGGGATAACCATCAATTGGGGAATGGCTAAACAAGTTTTGGTATGTGAACATAATGGAATACTATTGTGCTCTAAGAAATGGGGAAGATATGGACTTCATAATAATCTGGAAAGACTACATGATCTGATGCTGAGTGAGGGGAGTAGAGCCAGGAGAATATTGTACACAACCACAGTCATATTGCTTCTGTGATGAGTAACTTTGATTGATTTGGCTCTTTTCAGCAATACAAGGTTCAAAGACAACTCCAAAGGACTCATGATGGAAAGAGCCATCTATATCGAGAGAAGGAACTATGGAGTCTGAATGCAGATTGAGGCAAACTATTTGCTCTCTTTTTTTTCCTCCTCTTTTGTGGTTTTGCTTCTTCTTTCTCATGATTCATTCCATTCATCATAATTATTCTTTACAACTTGACTATTGTGTAAATAAGTTTAATGTGAAGATATATGTAGAACATATATCAGATCCCTTACCATCTTGGGGGTAGGGTAAGGGGAAGGCAGGGAAGAAAATTTGGAATTCAAAAACTTGTGGAACTGAATGTTGTAAACTAAAGATAAGAAATCTAATAAAAATACTTGGAAAAAGAGAAAAAGAGAGAGAGAGGAAAAAAGAAGCAATGACCTGTGATTCTGCCTGAAATCTGTATTTGTTGTTGCACTGGCTGCTTAGAAAAAAGATCATTTCCATTTAGAGGCAATGTCCCTAAAGGTTTCTACATGAACCTTGAGTCTTTCTTTGGGCAGGGATGTACTAATCACTGACCCCACCCAGTTCCTTCAACTTATGTCTCAAAATTCACTTTATCTATAAAATAGTTCCTAGACAGTAGTGAATATTAGCAGCAAACAGAGATCTCATGTCTCCACTTCTAGGTGTAAGGACAGGGTGAAATATGCTATGGTCAACTAAGCTATATCTTTTCCTCTTTCTGGGTATGCCTAGTAGGACACCTGATAAAGGTAAAAGGGTGCCACAATTGTGCCCTTGGAATACCTAGTCTGGTGTCATCCTGGTTAGGATAAAGTGAATGTTGTCTTTGGAATACAACTGGTCCCCTGAATTAATAGAGATTTATTTTTATTATTTGGAGGAAAATAACTTGCTTTCATGTCCTAGCTCTGCTATTTAATGAGCTCTACAAAATCAACACTATTGAGGAAACTCTCTCTACTGAGGCAAGTTAGTAACTCTTCTCCGACTTGAATTCTTAAAAAGTTGCAGAGATCACTTAAGAGTTAAGTCACATGACAAGGATTAGGTACCCTGGATGTGTCAGAGGAAATATTTGAACTTCACTCTTCCTGCCTCTGAAGACAGCTCTCTATCCACTACGCAAAAATTGTCTCATATGACATTTCGTATTGGACAGACAGAATTGTTTTGAGCCTCATTTTCCTCATCTCTAAAATGAGAGAGTTGGAACTGATAATATCTGAAGTTCCTTCTAGATATAAATTCATAATTCTATGATCTTCTGAACTTGTGATTCAAGGGCAAGTGGAAAAGATCCCACATATTTTAGTGGCTCCAAAGGATTCTCTTCTTTGCTAGTAATGTGTATCTATTATTTGACCTTTGATACCTCTGCAACACCTCCCCACTATAATTTCCTGTCTCCCGAATTTTATGCAATAGGCATAACCTTAGACAGCTAAGATCCTTTGTAAGGAGGAGAGGAGCATAGTCAAGCAAGCAGTGGGTCCCACTAGTAAAAGACAATAGAGGGCTCGTAACTTAATAGAATAATGTTGACTTCCATGCAGATGGATTTGGCTCTCTAGTGGGACTTTACCTATTTCCTATTTTCCTTTTCTGATACAGATATAGCAAAGGGCTTGATGAAGTACAAGTCAGGAGAGGAGTAATCCTGAGAATTAAGAGGCCCATCAGGAGGGCTCTTGCGAGATTTCATAGGCAAAACAAAGGGGGCAGAGAAAAGGAGAGAAATCTAAAAAGCAAGTTTCTGGGATGGATCATTCAGAAATGTATTATATGATAATCACATTCAATTAGTACTGATAAAGGGCTGGGTACAGGGAGGTGTTTCTAGGGCTTCAATGACATCCAGTCCTCTGATACTCAGAGAAACATGAAAACCAAACCAATCAATCAACGAGCATTTACCAAGTGATTACCATAACTCAGGCTCTGGGCTAAGCACTGGATATATAAAGAAAGGAAAAGAGAGCCCCTTCTCCTAAGGAGCTTGCAATTTAACAACAGAAACAACACAAAAAAAAATATGTAAAAACAAGCTATATATAAGAAAAAATTGAAATAATTAACAGAGAAAAGGGACTACAGTTATGGAGAATTAGAAAAGGCTTTCTGTCGAAGATGAGATTTAGATTGGGAACTGAAGGAAGTCAGGGAATCCAAGAAGACATAAACGGGAGAGAACATTCCAGGTACGGAGGACAAATCAGTGAAAATGCCAGAGCAGGAGGCTGACTGTCTTGTTCAGTGAACATCAAGGAAGACAATGACAAAGTGCATGGTGAAGTGGATGTAAGGTATATAACAAGACCAGAAAGGTAGGGGAGCAGGATATGAAGGGTTTAAATACCAGATGATTTGATATTGGATTATGGAAGTGAGAGGGAATTGTTGGAGATTATTGAACTAGAATATTAATATTTTCAGACCTGAACTTTAAGAAAATCACTTTCACAACTAGATGGAGTATGGATTACAGTGAGGAGAGATTCGAGGCAGAGAGATGCGTAGGCTATTACTAAAGTCCAGGCATACAGTAATGAAGGCCTACATCAAGTTAGTGACAGAGAAAAAGGGATATATATATATATATATATGTAAATGTGAAAAGTTGAAGATGATACTGAGGTTGCAAGACTGGGGAACTTTGAAGATGATATTGCACTCAACTGTGATAGAGAAATTAGGAGGGAGGAATGATAATTAATTGATTTGTACATGTTGAGTGTTATATATCTATGAGACATACAATGTAAGATACCTTAAAGTAGGGTGTAAATGACTCTGGGGATCAGCAGAGAGATTAGGTGGATAGGTAGATTTGAGAAACATCAGCATAAAGATAATATTTAAGCCTATGGAAACTGATGAGATCACAGGTGCAAATTGAGAAGTGAAGAGAGCCCAGGGCAGAATATTGTGGGACACCTACAGTTAGAGGACATGATATGGATGAGGGTCTAATAAAGGAGACTGAGAAGGAGCAATCTGAAAGCTAAGAGCAAAATCAGGAGACAATAGTGTCCTTGAAATCTAAAGACAAGAGAGTATCAAGGAGAAAAAGGTGGGTGATTAACAATAACAAAGGCTTCGGAGAGGTTGAGGAAAATGAAAATTGGGAAAAGGCCATTGGATTTGACAATTGAAAGAGCATTGGTACCTTTGGAGAGAATAGTTTCAATAGAATGATGAAGTTGGCCACTAGATTAAAAGGGGTTAAGAAGAGAGTGAGAGGAAAGAAAGTGGAGGCATCTATTGTAGTCAGACCAGAAAAAACTTCAGTCTCACCTCTTTCTTTAGGGCTCTTCTGATTTTCAGCTTCAAAAGAAAATATGCCCAATGCCAACCTCTCTTCAAGACCACAAAGGGAGAGAGACTTGGAAGAAGCTGACATGTAGAACTTTGATCATGTCCTTATTCTCATTTGCTACAACAGAGATTTAGGGAAGTTTGGAATTTTTTCTTGGGTGAAATTTGGGACTCTTGCTCTTTATTGAGGCAAGTTACATCACTCCCAAAGGGAGAGCTCTTTCAATCTGTATTGCCTTTTATATACATACATACATATGTATCAATGTACATACATACATATGGATATTCTGACATATTTCATTATTAATTTGGATGAATTAGATTCTTTGCCATTTGCTATGTTACTTCACTGAGGAACTGTTTATTTGGTGGGAAATAGGTCAAACCTTTAATATAAACCTCAATCTCCCTTCCCCATTAAGAAATAGTCATCAGTTTAGCTCAGACCTGAAAACTACAACCCCAAGATTAATAATATTTAAAGGAGAAAGTAAGATATAATTCCAGTTTAATACCCCCCCACACACACACACACCCTGAGGAGAACAGAATAGCTGGTCTCCAGATGCAACCTCTTATTTCTTTTCCTAGCAGGAACTAAAGTTTCCCTTAGAGAAAGGTGAGAGCAAGAGATGACATAGATGTACATTCCTCCCTTCCTGTGGGACCCATTGAGATAGCTTCATTCCATTTGTAAAGTGCTTAGCACAGTGGCTATAGTAGTAATTTAATAAATGCTTCTTCCTTCCTTTATTTTTCCTTTCTTTCTTCCATTTTTCTTTCTTTGTTTCTTTGTTTCCTTCTTCCTTTCTTTTTCTTCCTTTCTTTCTTTCTTCCTCCCTCCTTCTCTCTCTCTCTCTCTCTCTCTCTCTCTCTCTCTCTCTCTCTCTCTCTCTCTTTCATGCCAGGTCTCCTTGTCTCAACCATACTGGAAGAGCATGGCAACTATTAGACCCTATTCACCAATTGATTAGCACAGGAACATTGACATGTTCTGTTTTAGACCTGGGCCATTTTATCCCTCCTTGGGCAGCTTAGTACACCTTCTTCCATACCCTGAGTCTCACCATATTGCTGCCAGACATATCACTGCAGCTCAGAACTCCCAAGTTTAAAAGATCTGCCAGCCTCAGCCTCCCTGGTATCTGGATTAAAGGAGTGCACCACTATCACCAGTCAACAAATACTGTCAAATAGTTTATATTGTAAAGAGAAAGTCAAAAAGAGTGAATGCATTCCCAGGCTAGGGAGAGGTAGTCCAAAGGTACAGAGAGAGGAAGTATACTATCATATGTTAAATGCAGAGAATGCCATGTTGAATGGTTAGACCACAGGGTGGCAGGGGAAAAAAGCATTCAATGAATTTGAAAAGATAGATTGGTGCTAAACACCAGTATTTTATCCAATGGGTAACTGAGCTGTTGAAATTAATTGAGTAGGGAAGTAACATATTCGAGTAGGATAGAGGCCACTAAGAGATTCTCATACAAATGGACTTTGGGATCAGGTTATAGAAATATTTCCTAACTTATGCTCACAGGTGTATGAGGTAGATGCTAACCATGTGAGGTAAGTCAAACAAGTACCTAGAATAATTAGTGCTTAATGAATTATTTTTGATTGATTTGTGGATTGGATTCACTGAATACCTGACAGCTTATCTGTAGTTTCCTGATATCAATGTGTCCAAAATTATAGAAATATCAAGATTCTCTGTAACACTGTAAATGTTATGAAGTCAGAGAGACTCCTGGAAAGGTGTCTTTGGGACACCCAAAGTGCAAGTGTTACTGATTATTGATGTTTCCTTCTCTCTTCCCTTTCCTTCTGCCCAGCATGCAGTGCATGTGAATGGCTTTTGACAGGTCATTCATCACGATGATTAGTATCACATATAAATCAGTTGCAACACACAAATGCTTAAGTTTCATTTTTTTCACAAAAGAAATTACCCTAGTAAATAACCTAAAAAGCATTGAAAGAAAACATTAATCAACATCTGATTAAAATGAAGGGATAAGACAAGGGAAAAGGCAATGACTGATTTTTTTTTGGTACAACCGAAAATAAGACACAAGACAATATTTGATGAATTATATTTTCCCCCAACAATTTGATGTGAATCTTATATCTAGGCTTACAAACAAGTATTAATGCAACCACCTATTCAATTTTCTTCTATTATATTTAAAATAAGATGTTGCCTTACTGACCTTATAGTGGAAGAAAAAAAGATGGAAGAAAGACAGTAACAGGAAAGATGAAGAAGGAGAGGGAGAAAGAGAGGAAAAGAGGAAGAGACAGGGACAGTAAGGGAGAAGGAGTTAATTTGATATTGGTTTAAGGTCTCTTTCATATTCTGTTAACATGATATATATTTTTGTAATAATCATTTCCTTTAAATCCTCAGCTTTTATAAAACATAACTGCATATAGTAAAATTTGATAATTGTTATCTCCTTGTCTTCTGTAAAACACATTTTTATTTTTATAATGTCTTCTTTTTTAGTTTTAAAATAAAAGATTTACTAATTTAGTTATTTGCCCAAAGAACCACATTATAAATTTTAATCGTTTCAAAGTATGTTTTCTATTTTATCTGCTTCTGATTGTCAATTTTTTCTTATGCTTTGCATTTGTAGGTTCTTTATTTTTAATTGTTCAGTTGATAAATCATTTTTTTAATTTCTGTGAATGTATATTTTCATAGAGATGATTTTGTCTTGGGTACTGACTTTCCTGTAAACCACCACCCACCAATTGGTATATGGTCTCATCATTCTCTTTAACATAGGTATTTATTGATTCTATGATTTTTGATACATTGATTATTAAGAATAACCTTTTCAGTCTCCATTTAGGTCTGGATTTTTTGCAGGTTTCTCCTTCTCTGCATGACTATTTTGTTGTTTTATGGTCTTTAAAAGGTATATTTATTATAGACACTTTTAAAGTTATTGTTATCAACCTAGTAATCTATTACTTAATTTATAATGTGCTACTGAGAAACATGAATATTCCTGAATATTTCCACTTAGAAGATAATGTAAGGGGTTTTTCATATCTAATTTCTTCAATACCTTGTTCTATTCTAAATTTCACTTTTTTTCTTGTTTTATTTGTCCATTTCTTAGAAATGATATTAGACTCTTACAATTATTATATCACTAAATGTATTTGTATTGCGGCATCACTTTTTTTTAAAATTCAGGTGGCTTATCCTTTATGAATTTAGATCCTGTACCATTTACTACATGTAGATTTAATTTTGATATTGTTTCACTGTTCTTGTACCTTAAAACAATATATATGCATGCATATATGTACATATATATATGTATGTGTATATAGGTATATGCATGTGTGTATGTGTGTGCATGTATGTATATGCAGTTATTCATAAATACTTCTGTTTCTCAATTCTTTCTCTGAATGCAGATAGCACCTTTCTTCATATGCCCTTTATAGTTAATTTGGGTATTTATAGTAGTCAAAATAACTTATTTGCTCAAAGTTGTCCTGAAAATAGTCCTGCTGTTACTATAACACAATGTTCTGTTGCTTCTGCTAATTTTGCTCTTCATTACTTCATGTGTCTTTCCATATTTCACCTAAAATTATTGAGATCATAGTTTCTTACAGCACCATATTTTCCATCACAATTGTATACCACAACTTGTTCAGCCATTCATCATTTGGTAAATGCCTTTATATATAAACTCCTTTTTTCCTGGATTTAAGCAACCATTGTTTAACTTTGAAGTTGCTCAATTTAATAACTCCACATTTTCAAAAAAGGAATTTTTTCTATCTCTATGCTCTCAGAAGTCAAGAAGCACTTTGCTATCTCTATTCAAAAGTTGTTAGGGAATTTTAATGTTATTTCCTAAAATGTCATTCATATTTTCTTATTTTTTTTCTGGGTGACCTATGATCTTGAAGAGATCTGTGTTTATCTGCTCATCACATCTTCAAGATCAGTCATTTTAACTTGTAGAGATCATTTCTTGTTTTCCAATTTATTGTAGTTCTCTTCCTTTCTTAATTTTCTTTCATCTGTGTACATTTTCACAAAAAATTGCCAATTTTTCCTCAGAATTTCTACTTCTTTATGGATCTTCTGTCATGTGTTGCAGATATTTCATGCTGCTTCTTCTATTGTCTTTAATTCCATAATGATAGCCTCAGTTTTTGAACTAATTTACAACCTTATGTTTTCTTTTAAAGGATTTATTTCTCTTTTCAATCTCTCTTCAGTTTTTTTTTTATTTTTACGATGATTTAATTTTTTTTTCAACAGACATTTTTGGTTCACTTTCTTTCATAATATACTTGTTCCATGTGTTATGGTTGCTGTTCTTCCTATCTTCGTGAGGTTCTTTGTTGAATCATATTATTGGCTGTAAGTCTTCTAATTGGCCTTTATCTCTGGTTTTATTTATTTTATTATTTTTTCAGTTGTTTCCTTTATTGTGTTGCTAGTAACTTTTTTCTAACTTTTTTTCTCATTATTGATTCCTCTTCCTCTCTTACTGCATATAATTCCACCACTGACTGAATGGCCACTAGGCCTCCTTAAGATGGCAGTTCAGAAATTCCAGCTCTTTCATACATGCTCACAACTTTCCAATTCTCTAATCAGTTCTATATACTGCTATATCTTAGTACCATCTTCCACTGCTTAACCTTCAGCCTGCTTACATTGCATGCCTGAACAAGAACAGTGTCATTTGCCTTTTGTGAGATGAGGTGAGGGGTCCAGGCAGAGACTATGACTGTTGGACTGTGAACGTGAAACCTATTTTTTTTTCTTCTTATTTCATCTAGAATGCCTCTTTTAGGCTAGGGGTTTGGATTGATGAATAAGAACCCCAAGTATTTTGGTTGCCTAATGTTATTTCATGAAACTTTTACCTGTGCTGTGTTTTTTGATTAATCTTCTCAGTTCAGATTTAGTTACCTCATATGTAAGTAATCCATTTTTGCAGTTATTGAAGTTTTTAGTTTGCAGAGTTTCTTAGAAAATTGCTGTCTTTCCATCTTATCTATCATACTATCTAGTTATACATGGGACAGGTATATTTTGGTGGGAGAGGAAGGTCAAGAAAGTTCATTTTCATAGAATACTATGGAATGTGGTAGGGGGAAAGGAATGGGGAGATCTTGATTAGACCCCTCAGTAGGGAACATTTTGGTATAGGGCATCTGGGTCAAAAGGCAGAAAGTTTTCAAGGAAAGGAGAGGTGAAATTACTATCTTTTCTTTCTACTTCATCATTTCAATTAGACTCTGTCCTTGGCTTTAGAAGAACTATGTTTGTAGAAAAGAGAAGCAAAAAAATAAATTATCAAGAAGGAGAAAATTTACAAAAGTTGAAACTGCAAAAAATTGGCTGGCAATAAGGATGAATCAGAGTTGAGCAAGACTGATATGTTAGGTGAGAAAGTGAAATCACTGCCTTACTTATGTGTTCTGCCAAATTTAATGGTTTAGCTAGTAATATAGCATAATACATACCTGCAGGTGGGTAAGATAATGTTACTATTGCAAGCCTAAGTTCTGAATTTCATGATGCTCTGTATTTTACATTTGCAGTTTTATTAATGTAACCTGGAATGAATTCCCCTAGGGTTAAGGTCTCCCTCAACTCATTTCATGAATCTTTGCATCTAATTTGTTTTTGTGGTTAGTTTCTTTTCTTCCCCAAATGTATAAATTGAAAAATGAATTGGAAAAGTAGCTGCCACAGCCACAAATCACCTGTGGGTGACAAACTTTTTCCCCACTTTTCTTCTGTTATAAATATTTCTCTTTTTTAGGATTCAGAACCTATTTCTGAAGGTGGTTGTGAAGAAAGTACTTTCTTAAGCATGATGTGAATGAAAGCTCTTATTCAGTAGGCTATGATGTATAAGATAGAGTAGAGGACTTGAAATCATAACAATCTTAGTTCAAATAATGCCTTGGAATAGTCATTAAATCTTTCTCTTTGATTCCTCATCTATAATATGAGGACAGTAACAAGACCTACCTCCCAGGGTTGTTGTGAGGTTTTTGAGATAATGATTGCAAAGTGTCTTTGAAAGACAGTAGAATACAGCATGTAGGACATGGGATTTGTAGTCAGAAGGCACAACTCCACCACTTGCTTTCTTTGAAACCTCATATAATTCATTTAACTTCTTTGGCCATCACTTTCTTCATCTGGAAAATGCAAGTGTTGGGTTTGATCAATATCAAGGTCACTTCTATAAGCAAATGGTAAAGGGATAAACAAAATTAGTTGCTATTATTGTAGTTCATTGGTTAAAACACTGGACCTACAGTCAAGAAGACCTAATTTCACACCCAACCTCAGACACTCGCTAGCTCTGTGAACCTTGACAAGTCACTTGTATTTAACTTTTGCCTGCTTTAGCTCCCTCATCTGTATAATAAAGATTGTAATAGGGATCTTCATTCTTGAGAAGATAAAATGAGGGAATATTTTAATGCACTTTGTAAGCCTGAAATGATGATATAAATGTTGGTTATTGTTGTGGTTGTTGATCTACACTCTCAGAAGAACAATATGAAGTGTCACTGGGCTACTTATTGATCATTGTCCAATTCAGGGGAAGAAACACATGCAGATATAATCAGGGGAGATTGGACTAGAAATAGGAGGAAGCTAGACTCGGAGAGCACAAGAAAACCACAAATTAAGGTAAAACTATGGCTCTGGAGCCAGATGAGAAATTTTGAAGTGAGGCAGGCCAAAGTGCTTCAAATGGGAGCAAGGAAGGTTCTCATGGAATAGAAAAACACAGATGTTAAAGAGCCATACAAGGCAATTGGGTCCAGACCGAGCAGACAACCAGGAATTGGAACAATACAACATATCATAGGAAAAAAAGATCCTCAATATGAAGTCAGAGGAACTATGTTCAAAACCTACCTCTGCAGTCTTAAGGCCAAGAGAGCACTTGCATTTGTAGCTACAGGAGACCAGGGATACTCCCTGAGTAACACCCATTGTGCAGACAAGAAGAGAAGTGACCACACCTTTCCCAGGATCAAAAGACCTTGGAAGCACCAAAAACTTGCAGAACCACAAAACTGGCTCTGAAGATAGTATCACAAGAGAACCTGAAGCTAGGGATAGTGCCTCCTCACCCCAACGTGAGCAGAGCATAACTTTACTGTGAAGTTCTAAGTCAAGAAGTGGGCTGGGGGGGTTCTGTGAAAGGAAGGAACTACCAGAGCTCTCTCACAAATTCTGTCAGATATGCCTGAAAAAGTAAATCTGAGCAGATTTGAGAGAGTTAGAAGCCACTAGTAGACTGAGAGGGGTAGTAGTCTGGGCACACGGAATGGCGCCAGACCAAACCAACCAGGAAAAGCAGAGGAATCCAGCCAGCACCCAGGTCTAGGAGAGTGCTAGGTGAGCAAAATTCCAGAGCAGGAACAGGCCCAGGGCAGAAATATCGGCTGCAGCCGCGATCCAGCCCCAGATCTCTCAGCCAAAGACAGGAGTCTGCTGGAGCAGAGTGCAGAGGCTGTGGCTGTGGGAGCAGCTAGCCTGGAGACCTCTAACCCACAGTCTAAAGGTCTGAAACTCACCATCTTGAACTTCTGGGAGACATGATGTACAGGTAAAATGATTTTTATCCCTCCCTTGAATAAACTGAAAGAATAATACCTCAGGAGAAACAGGGGAGCCAGAAGGGGGGCTTCAGTAGCAAAAGAAATGGGAGAGAGGGCCCTTCTTGTGGTGGCAGAAGGAGACTAGTGCAAGAAGACAGGTGTCCCAGCAGCCCTCACCTCCCCAGAACAAGGAGAGTAACTGAGCCCCAGGGGGTGGAGCTAACTAAACTCAATGCCAGGACCCCGGACAGGGCTTTGCACAGCCAGGGGAAGTAGCAAACACCAACACAGATGAAAAAAAGAACCTGGACAGTATCTTCCATGAAATCTTTAAGGAAAATTGCCTGCAAGTCCTAGAACCAGAGGATAAAATGTCATTGAAAGAATCCATTGATCACCCCCTAAAAAAAGATCCCAAATTGAAAAATCCAAGAGGTATTATACCCAAATTCCAGAACTAGCAGGTCAAGGAGAAAATACTGCAAGCAGCTAGAAAGAAACAATTCAAATATCATGGAACTACAGTCAAGATCACACAGGATCTTTCAACTTCTGCCTTATATGACAGGAGAAATTGGAATATGATATTCCCAAAAGCAAAGGAGCTTGACTACAACCAAGGAATAACTACCCAGCAAAACTGAGCATAATTTTCAAGGCAAGAAGATGGACATTCAATGAAATAAGGGAATTCCAGACCTTACTGATGAAAAGGCTAGAGCTCAATGGAAAATTGGATCTCCAAATACAAAACTCAAGAGAGACATAAAAAGGTAAATGGGGGAAAACCCTAGTTAATCAATAAGGCTAATTAGTTACATCCTTACATAGGATTATTTTGTTTTATACATATTTATATGCATGTCAATCTTGAGAATAGTATACTTATTATAACAATTGAAAGGGATATTCATAGACTGTGGGTGTTAATAAAAAATAACTGATATAATGATAAAAATATAATTAAGAGATGTAAAGGGATGGTTCTGGGAGAAGAGGTAAGGAGGTAGTAGAAAAGGGTAAATTACATCACATGAAGAGGCAGAAAAATATTGTAGTAGAGGGAAAGAAGGGAGGGAGAAGAGCAGTATTTGAGCTCTATTCTCATCAAATTTGGTTCAAGAAGGGAAAAACATACCCTGATCAATATAGAAATCTAACTTCTCCTACAAGCAGTAGGAGGGGAAAGGGAAAAAGGGAGGGGGGGTCAGAATGGAGGGAGGTAAGTAGCAAGGGGAAATGGTAAGATAAGGAAGGGGAATCAAGAGGGATGGTAAACTGAGGAAGGCGGCGGTCAAAAGCAAAACTCTGTTAAGGAGTGGAAGAGTAAGGGAGAAATAAAAGCATAAACAGGGGGGAAATAGGATGGAGAAAAAGACACAGATAGTAATCATAATTGTGAATGTGAATGGGATGAACTCTCCCATAAAACAGAAGCAGATAGCAGAATGGGTTAAAAATCATAATCCTACAATATGCTGTTTAGAAGGAATGCATTTGAAACAGAGGATACATTCAGAGTAAAGGTAAAAGGCTGGAGTAGACTATATTGTGCTTCAGCTAAAGCAAAAAAAAGCAAAGGTAGCAATACTAATCTCAGACAAAGCAAAAGCAAAGACAGATCTAATTAAAAGAGATAAGGAATGACACTACATCTTGCTACAAGGCACCATAAACAATGAAGCAATATCATTATTCATCATACATGAACCAAGTGGTATAGCAGGCAGATTCTTAGAGGAGAAGTTAAGGGGGTTACAGGAAGAAATAGACATCAAAAACATACTAGTGGGGGACCTCAACCTCCCCCTCTCTGAACTTGATAAATCTAAACTCAAAATAAACAAGAAAGAAGTTAAGGAGGTGAATAGAATTTTAGAAAAGGCAGATATGATAGACCTCTGGAGAAAACTGAATGGGGATAAAAGGGAATATACTTTTTTTCTCAGTGGTACATGGCACATACTCAAAAATTGACCATGTACTAGGGCATAAAAACTTCACAATCCAGTGCAGAAAGGCAGAAGTAGTCAAAGCATCTTTTTCAGATCATGATGAGATAAAAATTTTTTGTAATAAAGAACCATGGAAAAATAAGCTAAAAATTAATTGGAAACTAAATAATGTAATCCCAAAGAATGAGTGTGTCAAAGAACAAATCATAGAAACAATTAATAACTTCATTCAAGACAAGGACAATAATGAGACAACATAACAAAACTTATGGAACGCAGCAAAAGCAGTTCTTAGGGGAAGTTTTATATCTCTAAGTGCTTATATAAAAAAAATAGAGAAAAAGGAGATCAATGAATTGGGCATGCAACTGAAAAAGCTAGAAAAAGAACAAATTGAAAATCCCCAATTAAATACCAAATTGGAAACACTGAAAATCAAAGGAGAGATTAATAAAATTGAAATCAAGAAAATTGAAAATCCCCTATTAAATACCAAATTAGAAATACTGAACATCAAAGGAGAGATTAATAAAATTGAAATAAAAAAACTATTAAATTAATAAATGAAACCAAGAACTGGTTTTATGAAAAAACCAATAAAATTGATAAACCTTTGGTCAATTTGATTAAAAAAAGAAAGAAGAAAATCAAAATATCAGTATCAAAAATAAAAAGGGTGAATTCACCTCCAATGAAGAGGAAATTAAAACAATAATTAGGAATTATTTTGCCCAATTGCATGCCCATAAATTTGGCTACCTTAGAGATATGGATGAATATCTACAAAAATATAAATTGCCCAGTTTAACAGAAGAGGAAGTAAAAATTCTAAATAAGCCCATCTCAGAAAAAGAAATTGAGCAAGCCATCAATGAACTCCCTAGGAAAAAATCTCCAGGGCCAGATGGTTTTACGTGTGAATTTTATGAAACATTTAAGGAACAACTAATTCCTATATGTTACAGACTATTTGGGAAAATAGGTGAAGAAGGAGTCTTACCAAATTCTTTTTATGACACAAATATCGTGCTGTTCCCCAAACCAGGAAGAGTCAAAACAGAGAAAGAAAATTATAAACCAATTTCCCTAATGAATATTGATGCAAAACTTTTAAATAAAAGATTAGCAAAAAGATGGCAGCAAATTATCATGAGAATAATACACTATGACCAGGTAGGATTTATTCCAGGAATACAAGGCTGGTTCAATATCAAGAAAAATATCAGCATAATTGATCATATCAACAACAAATGTAGTAGAAACCATATGATCATCTCAATAGATGCAGAAAAATTCTTTGACAAAATACAACACCCATTCCTATTAAAACACTAGAAAGCATAGCAATAAATGGAGCCTTCCTTAAAATTATAAATAGCATTATCTGTAACGGGGATAAGGTAGATGCATTCCCAATAAGGTCTGGGGTGAAACAAGGATGTCCATTATCACCACTATCATTCAATTTGGTACTAGAAATGTCAGCTGTAGCAATAAGAGAAGAAAAAGAAATTGAAGGAATTAGAAGAGGCAAAGAAGAAAATAAATTATCCTTTTTTGCAGATGATATGATGATTTACTTAGAGAATCCTAGAGAATCAAGTAAAAAACTACTTGAAGTAATAAACAACTTCAGCAAAGTTGCAGGATGTAAAATAAATCCACATAAATCCTCGGCATTCCTATACATTACTAACAAAGCCCAACAACAAGAGACAGAAAGAGAAGTTCCATTCAAAGTTACTGTAGACACTATAAAATATTTGAGAGTCTATCTTCCAAGACAAACCCAGGTCCTATATGAACATAGTTATGAAACACTGTTCATGTGAATAAAGTCAGACCTAAATAAATGTAAAATGTCATTTGCTCATGGTTAAGCTGAACCAATACAATAAAAATGGCAATTTTACCCAAATTAATTTATTTATTCAGTGCCATACCCATCAAACTACCAAAAAAATATTTTACAGAGCTGGATAAAATACTAACAAAATTCATCTGGAAGAACAAGAGGTCTAGCATATCTAGGCAATTAATGAAAAGAAATGCTAGGGAAGGTAGCCTAGCCATACCAGATATTAAACTATGTTATAAAGCAGCAGTCATCAAAACTACCTGGTACTGGTTATGAAACAGAGTCATGGATCAGTGGAATAGGTTAGGTACACAAGACACTGTAGTCAATGACTCTAGCAATCTACTCTTAGATAAACCCAAAGAATCCAGCTTCTGGGCTAAGAATTCACTATTTCACAAAAACTGCTGGGAAAACTGGAAAATGGTAGGGCAGAAACTGGGCATAGAGAAATATCTTACCAAAATAAAGTCAAAATGGGATCATGATGTAGGAATAAACGCTGATACTATAAGCAATTTCAGAGAGCAAGGAATAGTTTACCTATCAGATTTATGGAAAAGCAAAGAATTCATGACACGACAAGAGATAGCTTACAAAAAGCAAAATGGATAGTTTTGATCATGGTCAATTGAAATGTTTTTGTATAAAAAAAGCCAATGAAACAAAGATTAGGAGGGAATTAGAAAATTGGGAGAAAATCTTTATAACCAGTGTCTCTGATACAGGTCTCATCTCTAAAATATATAGGGAACTGAGTCAAATGTATACAAATACAAGTCATTCCCCAATTGAGAAATGGTCAAAGGATATGAACAGGCAGTTTTCAGAGGAAGAAATTAAAGATATCTATAGGCATATGAAAAAAATGTTCAAAATCACTACTGACTAAAGAAATGCAAATGAAAATAACTCCTAGGTACCACATCTCTCCTGTCAGATTGGCTAAAAATGACAAAACTGGAGGATGATAAATGCTGGAGAGGATGTGGGAAAATTGGAACACTGTCACATTGCTGGTGAAGTTGTGAACTGATCCAGGCATTCTGGAGAGCAATTTGGAACTATGTCCAAAGGACTACAAAAATGTTCATACCCTTTGACCCAGCAATACGCCTTCTAGGTTTGTATCCCAAAGAGATCACACAAGTGGGAAAAGGACCTGCACGTACAAAAATATTTATAGCGGCTCTTTTTGTAGTAGCAAAAAACTGGAAACCAAGGGGATGCCCATCAATTGGAGAATGGCTGAACAAGGTGTAGTATAGGAATGTAATGGAATACTATTGTGCTATAAGAAATCGGGAAGATACGGACTTCATAACGACCTGGGAAAAACCTATACGATATAATGCTGAGTGAGAGGAGCAGAACTAGGAGGACATTATAAACAACCACAGATATATGGATTCTGTGATGACTAACCTTGATAGACCTCACTCTTCTCAGCAATACAAGGTTCAAAGACAACTCCAAAGGACTCATGAAGGAGGGAGCTATCTACATCCAGAGAAAGAACTATGGAGACTGAATGCAGATCAAGGCAAACTGTTTACTCTCCTTTTTTCCCTCTTTTTTTTTGGTTTTGTTTCTACCTTCTCATGATTCATTCCATTGGTCATAATTCTTCTTTAAAACTTGACTACTGTGTAAATAAGTTCAATGAGAAGTTATATGTAGAAGATATATCGGATTCCATGCCATCTTGGGGAGTGGGGGGGGAGAGAGAAAATCTGGAACTAAAACTCATGAGGAACTAAATGTTGTAAACTAAAAATAAAAAATCTTAATTAAAAAAGATTTAATAAAAGAAGTTCATAACCTCCCCCTGTCGGCGGCCGGACGGGTGTGCCCCACAATAGCACCCCGTTCTCCCCGACTACCGCCTCACACTCACCCTGCCCACGGGTCTTCGGACGTCTCCGGTTCCTCCCCCCGGGGGATGCGAGAGGAGAATCACCAGGCAGCTACCGGAAGCGACAAGCAGCTTTATTGCAATGGCGTACCAGAAATCTTACAAAAGTCCCACTGACCCTCTCTGGGGTGCTCCTTATATTGGGTGTTTCGGGTTAGCTCCTCCCCAGTGCCTCCCCGAAGGTGGAGCCCTTCCAGTTGGAGCCGCCCCGGTACTGACATACGTCAGCAGGTCCAGACTCCCTGGTGTCTCACTACCCTTTCAGGAGGCCCAGGTCCAAAGCGCCCCTAACAACTCCCCCTTTTTGTTTAATGACATCGGCTTTTACAGCTTCTAAGGAGCGGCGCAAAACCCCAATCATACAAGAAATCAAGCAGGGCAGGAACAAACAGATGAGAAAGGCTAGCATGAGAACAAGTCCTCCAATGGAGGCCCATTGGAGCAACTGGTGGACACTGAGAGTGTCCCACCAGGCCTTAGCGTTGTTATAGTTCTCTTCCCAGTCGCCATTGAATTGTATAGTGGCAGTCTGTATGGCCGCAATGGCCTCATCTAACATGTGCAGTTCAGAGGTGAAAGTAGTGGCAGTGCTAGAAGTCTTTCTAATGGTGCATACTGGGAAACATGGTAGGGAATAGGGGTTACACAGACAGGATGGGCTGCAGGTCACCAACTGGAACATCGGGAGATTTGGGGTAAGGGCCCAATGCGTGGGAGTCACTGCCAGGGGTGGCAAGACGGCAGGAGCAGCTGTGGATGGGGTCGCCAACTGGATCATGGCAAGCAGGCAGCTAAGGGCGTTGTTCAAGGCAGCCCTCTTTCTCCGGACGGTCCTGTTCTTCCCTGGGCGTCGACGGGGGCGCAACCTCACGGACCCGGCGGAGGGGCACCCAGATTTGTTCTCCTGTGGCATCATCTGTGGAGACACAAAGATACCCTCCCCCTCTAACTACAACCCTCCCTGGCCCATGCCACACTCCTTTCTCATCTTTCCACCAGACCGTGCTGCCTTGAAGGCACGCAGTTGGCGGCGGTGCCTCTTGTGGGCCCGGTTCCTGTTTGTGACACCGGTCCCCAGCATAGTACTTTAATGCAGGCGTAAGGCCATCATCACGAAATTGCAAAAAATTGGCAGTAAAGGCGGCTGTAGCAAGCTGCGCATGGGTCAGCCTCCCCGCTATTCCCCCTTTTTGTTTTATGACAATAGGACTCACATACATAAGGGATTTAATTAAACTTCTTTCATTCTCTACGTGAAACTTGTCCCGGTGTAAAGGCTAAATATTAGAATCCTTTCTATCTATTGTACATAAACTTTCAGTTCCTCAGCAAGCCAAGTGCATTGTTTAGGACCCACATAACTCAAACAAGTTCTTTTTCTGGGCTGATGACCTTGCCCGTGCAGAGAGTTTCCAAGGGTCTTGGCAATGTTACAAAATAAGGAGAAGCAACATGGTCTCTAGGAAGGGGTTACATAGAGAACTCTGTGTGCTATCTGTTGCTGTTCCCCTGAGCAAACTTATTCAAGGTCGAGTCTTACCAAAAATTATGCAAAGGAGTGCACAAAACTTTCCTTCATAAAAAATCTCTCTTTCTCAGACAGCTTATAATTTATCCTGATATTATTAATTTCCACCTTCTCCACATAATTAAAAAAAAGGAAAACTAAACTTAACAAGGTAGGGTTAGCAAGGCTGAGAAAGTAACTTAACCAGTTTTACACAATTGTTTTCATTTTGTAGTTTCACCAAAATTCAAATTAAAGATCACTTTGTCTAACCTCATATCTGGTCACTTAAATTTTACAATGTAGGAGAATTTTACTACAATTCAGAAGTACAATAAGAGTACAAACAGAAAAATTTCAGATGACATTAACTGCATTCCGAAATCATTACATACATTAGGCTTACCAAGCATAGAGGCTTTTCTTCTCATAGTTGCAGAGCCTGGCTGTGGACTGAAAGGGGGAAAGGTGCTGGGAAGCTGCAGAGTCCAGCACCTGAATCAAAGGTCTAAGGAATCATTGAGGGGTCCCTGAGAGATCTTTACCTTCTTATAGGGGTTGTCAGGTTTGGAAGGCTAGGAGCAAAAATCGTAAGTTCTGGTGGTGTGGGAGCAAGGACTTGGGGGACAGGGAGGAGAGGTTCCTCTGTTTACCTATTGCCTAGAAGTGTGGGCTTCAGGGGTCCAGGGCTGTAGTCAGCGGGGTACGAGAGGGCAACAAAGTAGCAAAGTCAAGAACAGGGAATAGAGCCTTTGTTGCGACATGTATTTTAATTTCTACAGTTTCTATGTATTATGATTTAATTTATTTGAGGACTTTTAGGGGAAAGGCACATCAGAATAAAAGGGCCTAAATAAGAAAAAGCAGCTAGTACACAGGGCAATTATTTTGAAAAGAAGCCAACTCTCTATTGTATATTTGCAAATCACTTTCTAAACTTTCCAAGTAGCAAACGTAGGAAAATCACAGCGAGCTAGAAATGTTTTCACCCAGGCGGACTGGGTTATATCTATGGAGATAATTCCTATCCGAAGAAGTATTTTTGTTTCTCAGGACTACAGTAACAGTCTTTTGGGTACACTATGTTCAGATTGGCTTTCACGTTTAGCTTTCATTTCTCTGTTTTGGAAGCTTTAAACCACTTGTTTCAAATTCAAACAGGAATGAGGGTCACTAAATTGCACATAAGGATCTCTGTAGTTGTATATTGAAAAGTACTTATTAACTCTATAGATTTAATACCGTTATGTCATTAAATATTTTCCAACTTTTTTATCTGTACTAGTCTCATGGTGATTCTCATTCACCACACAGGAATTAAAACATCTTTGTATATACTTCTGACATAGAGCTGGAATTCTTAACCCCCCAAGGAGTCTACGGATTGGAGGGGGATACAGAATATCTTTTGTCATATAAACTGATTTTTCTTCACATTCATACGTGCATTATTATTTTGAAAAAGGTTTTATATACTTCACCAGATTATCTATGGTTAACAGAATCTGCTAAATCAAAATCTTAATGGTTCTAATTTTCTCAAGTAAATTTTACTTCTGTGTTCACTCCTTAAAAACTTTTTTGGAAGTGAGAGCTTTGAATTTGCCAGTCTAAGGTGAGTGGGACTCTGGAAAAGATCCAGTGGTACCATGTCCCTTTCTCCTCATACTGGGAGACTCAGAGTGTCTCTTCCTTATGCATTTTCCAAATTTGCCTTAGTGCCAAATGGTATGAGAAATTCTGACCTTATCTTAAGCATCAAATCAGGAGTAACACATTTCTTTAAATTTCAGGGAAAAGGTCCCCGCCTCCTCTCTTATCTCTCCTCACATCCCAAATTGGCCAGATTTGGGATGAAGAGAGAAAGAAAGAGCATTATTTTCAACAACTATAAACCGTTAAACAAGAAGACATTTTCCTCTCTCCTGCTCTCCCCCCCTGCCCTCCCGCTCCTCTGAAGAGACTGGAGTCAGGGAGGGAGAGAAAGAGACAGTGGACATTACAGGGTGTCAGGTTACACACACACAGAAACACAGATACAGCACACAGACACAGAGACAAAAAACACAGAGAGGATTTTTGAATCCTATGCACAAATTGCTTGGCCCTCTGATGTAACGGAGGCCAGGTGCCGTGCTTTATTGGGGTCTTGGAGACCCTGCTTTTAAGATGATCAGAGGCAGATCGCTGGCTGGTCTCTTCCAGTTGTTTAGGAGACAGCTTTCTCTTACTAACTTCTTCAAAACTTTCATATAATGTGAGGAGTTGGGGGAGGGGCTAAAGGAGACTTCATTCTTTCCTCCGGATCATATTCTAAGTTGCCTTTTTCTGGTATCTTGTCCTTGGAGTCTACCGAGTGTGCAAATTCCTCCTCTTGCTCTGTTCCGGGAGCCACATCTGTAATTCGGGGAGTGATTGTACACCCCTGATCTTGGCCATCTTGTATATGATTCTTATGAATGTGGCCTGATCCGTGGCTTAAGTTTCTCAGTTTCCATTTCCCTTTCTTTATACTTTTGTGTCACATTCATTGGCTTTGTGTTCAGCATCTCAATCTCTAAGTTCTGCAACTGTTGGTTTAGTAGCTTATTATCTGAACCAACCTTCTCAAGTTCTTTCTGTAATGTCTGATTCCTCAAAGTTAACTCAGTGATCTTCTTTCCAAATTCACCTGACTTTTGTTCAAATTTGTCTTTAAGTTGTTCATGTTCTTCTGGCCTAACATGTTGAGAAAGCTTAGCTTCATAGTTCTCAAGTTCTCTCTTTAACTGCCTAAGTTCAGCCTGTGATTTTTCATATTCCCTTTCCATCTCTACGAACTTTTTTGCTTTCTCATTCACTTCATTTGATAGTAAGCTCTTCATGTTTTCAAATTTTTCCGTAGGGATGGAGAGGGCCAACTTTGTTGCTAACTCCTTTAATTGGCCTTCCATCTCCAAGGCTTTTCTTCCTCTCTTCTCTCGCTCTATTTCAGACATGCTAAATTCTTTCTGTAGTCGCTTATTTTCTTCTCCTAGTCTCCCTTTATCCCTTTTAAATTCCTCTATTAACTTTTCATTTCTTTTGATTTGGTTCTTTAGCCTTCCTGCTTCAGCAGAAGCTCCCTCATATTTTGCTTTCATTTCTTTCAATTGCTCCCTTAGTTCTTCTGTTAATCTGTTATTTCCTGAAGCTGCTTCATTCGTCAAGTGCTCCTTTAGAGCAAGAAAATGAGTCTGCATTTGCTTTATTTTACCTTCTGAATCATACATTCTCTTTTGCACATCTTTTAAAGCATCCTCCAACTGCTTTATCTGGTCATCAGAATCCTCCTTGACTCTTTCACATTCTAATGCCAAAGCTTTGCATACTGCCACCTTATGGGCCAGTTCATTTTGGAGCTTAATCTTATCTTGTTTAACTGAATCACAAAAGGCTCTCAAGGCATCTAACTCTTTCCTTAAAATCTCATTTTCAGAAATGGCAGTTTGACTGGGTAAGGATAGTTCCAATGGTCTTAGCATGGAATGACAGTTTTTGGCTACATGCCCTAACTTGCCACATGAGAAGCATTTAATGCCGTTAAATGGCGCACGGCAAGCGTTCTTCATATGCCCCTCTTTCCCACAGTTGAAGCAAGTAAGCCTCCTTCCATTCCCGCCCCACTGTGCCATCAACTGAGTTTGTTTTTCCAGGCATGAAGCCATCATGGTCATAGGGTCTCGGTGTGGCAAATCCATCATTTTTTCAATAATTTGATCAAGGGAGGGATTATGTGGCAGCGATGCAAGCGCTGCACGATATTGCGGTAACAGCCCTCCCTTCACCAACTGCACTATCAGAGGTGGTGCTGCGCCCGTCTTGCCAAAGGTGGCATGGACTACTGTTTTCACCCTGCTAATAAAGTCCAGAGGTGATTCATTATTCCTCTGCTTGAGGGAAGTTAAGGAGACCTTGCTCCCAGGAGTGCCTAATTTTTGGAGGGCCTTAATGTGGCAGGTATTCACTGCCCTCCTCACCAGGTCGTCATAATTTAACTGGTGTTGTAAAGACACATAAGGTCCTTGTCCCAAAATCATGTCTAAGGCATCCTGCTCGTCTGCAATATTATGCTCTGCAATAAACTTCTGCGCTTCCCTACGGACGTAAGCCTTGAAGGCTGCTGCCGTGGCGGGCTCAAAAATCGCCTCTGCAACTTCCTGAAAATCGAATGGGGTCCAGGGGAGCGTAAGGCAGGATGATTCTAAAGCCTTTTGTACATAGGCTGAGCCTGGGCCATATTTCTGGACTGCCTCCTTCAAATCTTTAATAAACTTAAAGGGAACAGGTCGGTGATATCTGTCCTCGTCTATATCGCCTGGATTTTCTATCAGCACCGGTAGTGCCATCGGGGAGTCCCACTCTGCCCAATCTACATCCTCCCCGTCCTTCACAGCCTGGCGTAGGCTGAAGGACAGCAGGCTCTGTGGGGGCCGGGCTGCAGCTGCACCCTTTGTACTGAACGAAAAGCCTTTCCGCGGCCCCAGTGTCATCTCTGCCAGCAGGGCGGTGGCCCCTTCCTCCTTCTCCCTGAACTCATGAGTTCCCTCCCACTTACGCCAGCCTGTCTGTTCCTCTTTTCCCTCTTTGAAGAGGTGCCGAGGCGGTAAAGAAGCACCTCCTTTGCCTAGGGAGTTCTGCTCTTCCTTCCTTTTGGGGGCTGCTAACAACCCCTCCCTCGGAGGGGGACATGGGAAGTCCTCTTTGCCTTGCTGTAAAGCCTCCCAAGGGTAGATGGATTTTGGCTCGGGAGTTTTCTCTTCCTCATCGTCATCATCCGAGCCTGCCAGGGATGCCCCTACTTGGGCCCCCCTTTCGTCCCGTATAGGGGGTGGCTGGGGCGATAGGGCAGCCCCAATCGCCGAGTAAATCGCAAAATCCTTGGGGTCTAAGAATGTGGGGTCTGTTTTATGGTAAGAGGCCATTTGCTGGCCCACCAAACCCCATCTCTGCGGATCCACCCCCGTGTGTTCTAACCACGGGCTAACTACCCAAACTTTCTCCACCCACTCTCTACATGCTCTTATATGAATTCTAACGCCTTGCTCCTTACAGACCTTGTAGATCTGGCAGGCGAGCACGCCTTTGTCCTCCGGCTCAACACGGGCTTTACAGACCTTCGGTCCCATCCCAAGGGCTCAACCTGTCTCCTTGGGTTCTGCCTGGTCTTCCGCTCCCCTTATCTATTGGGAGCAGGAGCGGCCTCACTGGTCAAGCCCCACGTTTGGGCGCCAGCTGTCGGCGGCCGGACGGGTGTGCCCCACAATAGCACCCCGTTCTCCCCGACTACCGCCTCACACTCACCCTGCCCACGGGTCTTCGGACGTCTCCGGTTCCTCCCCCCGGGGGATGCGAGAGGAGAATCACCAGGCAGCTACCGGAAGCGACAAGCAGCTTTATTGCAATGGCGTACCAGAAATCTTACAAAAGTCCCACTGACCCTCTCTGGGGTGCTCCTTATATTGGGTGTTTCGGGTTAGCTCCTCCCCAGTGCCTCCCCGAAGGTGGAGCCCTTCCAGTTGGAGCCGCCCCGGTACTGACATACGTCAGCAGGTCCAGACTCCCTGGTGTCTCACTACCCTTTCAGGAGGCCCAGGTCCAAAGCGCCCCTAACATCCCCCCAAAAAAAAGAAGTGGGTTGGGATGAGTAAATAAAAAATGACTATAAAAAGCTGCTAACATGGCAGTAAAGACCAAGACATAACCTTAGAAGGCAACACTTTGAAAATAGTTAGAAATAAATCCTCAAAGAAAAATGCTTATTGGACCCATACCTACCAAGAATTCTTGGAAGAATTAAAGAAAAAAATAAGAGTGGTAGAGAACAATTTGGAAAATAACTTAGAGTTAGGCACGAACATTATGAAAAGAAAATTACAACTTTGTAAAAGATGCACAGAAAATGCTGAAATAAATAAGCATCTTAAAAAATAGAATCAGCCTAGTGACAAAACAGACATAAGAACTCCTTAAACAGCAGAAAAGCCAAATGGAAAAGGCAATACAAAAATTCGCCAAAGAAAATTCCTAAAAAAAAAGAGTGGCCAAGAACAATAAGTGTTTGTTAAGTCATTTCAGTTGTAACTGACTAATTGTGACCCCATTTAGGTTTTCCTTGGCAAAGATACTGGAATGATTTGCTTTTTCCTTCTACAACTCATTTTCTGGATGAGAAAACTGAGCCAAACAGGGTTAAGTGACTTGCTTAGGATTACCCAGTTAGTAAGTGTCTGAGTCCAGATTTGAACTCAGGTCTTCCTGAGTCCAGGCTTGGCACTCTATCTATCGCGCCATTTACCTGTCCCAGTTGGCCAAACGGAAAAGGAGATACAAAATCTCAATTTAAAAAAAAGGAAAGAAAATTGGAATTGATGGAATTGAGGGGTATTCCATCAATTGAAGAATGGCTGAACAAGCTATGTTATATGATTGTAATATAATACTATCATGCTGTAAGAAATGATCATCCTGAAAAGCAATCACAAATTTTGCCTGCAAGACTGTACTAATTCTAAAGCATAACTCCACAGCTACTATACTTGCCAAATACTAATATTATTAATACTACTTGTTTCAAATAATGGTTATGGAGAAAATGAAGAAAATAAGAAAAATTAGGAATATAGTTAGATCAACAAAATTGATCTTAATTTAACTATTAACTTGTTAGCAAATGTTTAAGCTAAAATATAAATAATGAATTTTATACTCATTCTGTAAATATTAGGTGAATATTTGCTTTAGGCCTTTAGTAGATAGATAGGTATATGTATAGATACATGCATTATACACACACACACACACACACACACACACACACACACACACACACACATACACACACATACACTGGTTGGAGACATCTAAAAGACGTATAAGAGGTGTTGTTACTGTTGATTAAAAATTCAGTATTTCCCAACATGGGCTTTTAAAATTCCTATTTGTTGTTTATAATTTAGTTTACTTTAGTTTTGGGGTTTTTAATCAGTAGCTGGTCTCAGAGTCAAGAAGTCTTGGGTTCGTGTTCTTAAACATCTAGTCATGTGACCCTGAACAATTCATTTAAGCTTTCATTGATCAGACTACTCTGTTAAATAAGGATTTCTTGACCTGGAGACTATGGATCAAGGGTCTATAAATAGATTTTAGAGTCCTTGAATTTCAATCGGAAAAAACTACAGCTTTACTCCCCCCAAAGTGTAATTTGAAATCCTATATATTTTATTTTATGCATTTTAAAGTGTTATTCCGAGAAGGGGTGCAGACTGCACTAGAATGCCAAGAGTTTATAACACAGAAAAGGCTAAGAACACCTGCTCTAATTTAATAAGTTCAGGGTAAGTACTGACCTAAATTGTTAAGAGAAGTTAACTACTGAGAGTACCTTACATTAATGTAATCATAGGTCCAGGAAAGCATATGTTCCAAGTGAAATTTAACAAAATGATAAAATGAGGCAATTCTCTGAACAAAATACCTTTTATTAGCAGAGTCAAGTGGCCTGGTAATAAAGGATAGGTCAAATGGCCCTGTGTCTGGCCAGAAGACCCAAAATTGAGGGTGCAATACATTTTTTATAAGCATAGAACAAAGAGCAGAGCAGAAATTATCTTATTAACCCTCATCATAAAGGTGAAAGACCATAACTGGTTGCATCAAAAGAAGCAGACGTAGCCCCTACATGTGAGAGGGTCATCTCATTTTTCTCTGAGGAATATCTTTGTAAATTTACAAGTCCTGGCTACAACTTCAAGTTGCTAATAAGCACAAACTTACTGGTAACTAGGGAATTAGATAAGGCCACCTTAATTGTTAAAGATGAGACAAGGTCAGGTTGTCCTGGCTTCTCAGGGATAGTCCACAAACCTTGCAGGAAATGCTGATTTAATATTTTGTGAGAGTATTGAGAACAGAGTTTTCCTTTAGCTAACAGCACTTGTGGGAAAGCATAGCTAGAGAGAAGAGGATGCTAAACTTTAGAAGAGGCCTATGCCTGTTATATAGCATACAGAATATAGTTATAGAATAAAATCACAGATTAAATTCAAATATGATAGAGGATCAAGAATTAATTCCCTCACAGACAAACCAAAAAACAAACCAATGAAACCAACAAACCAACAAAAACTAATTATACCTCATACAGATGATTGTGGGGATTGGGGAGTTGGCTTACTTCTCAATAACAATGCAAGTCAAGCCTCTGTGAGTTGAAAAACTGCAAGGAGAGCTTACCCACCAGAGGCTCTTTACACCAATAAAGCAATGAGATCACAGAGCCACAGATGTAGCCAATATGTGTGGGTATTTGCAAGTACCTCTGTATTTGTGTAATGTCTATCTATCTGTCTATCTATCTATCTATCTATCTGTCTATCTATCTATCTATCTATCTATCCATCCATCCATCTACACATATACATATATACATACATATATACACACAAATAGACATATATCTGTGTGTATTGAGCAAACAATTCCACAATTTTCATATTCTATTGCAAAAACTGCATCATAAGAGAGATAAAGCAATCAGAGAAATGCTTTTCTAGAGACTGGTCTTGAATATATATGAGAACAGCATGGCATAATGGATAGAAAGAGCATGCAAAAACATTGATACATACAAAAAGTAGACACATATACATATATTTTCATACAGATCATATAAATACATAATTTTAAATGCTCCTCCCTCTCTCTGTCTCTTTATCTCTCTGGTATAGGGATTTATCATTCTGTAATTAAATGTCTTATTTGCTATTGAAAAATAAAGGCATATTTTTTTTATTTTCATGCCAAAATTTCTGAAAATATTCACCTTCCGTTAAAGATCAAAACAGTGGGAAAATATGTAAAAAATAAGATGTCTTCCTTTTCTCAGAGAGAATGAGAAAAAATGAAAAGCTTTGCTGTGGAAAACCTATAATACTGGTTCCATTAATTTTAATACCATGCATTGTGAACACAAGCTAAGGATCTACTTGAGGCTTATTACAGTTGAATTCTCAGATGATTCAAAAACATGTTGGGGATGCCTTCTCCCTGCTTGACCCTTAGATGGTTATTAAATAAAGGCAGTTGAGAAGTGGGGAGTGAGGTTTAGTATCTCAAATGGCATGTGATACAAAGATACCAATGTAACTAGAAAGCAGCACTCTGCCATTTTTATGATACAATTTTAGTAGCTGAATATGAAAAATGTGAAAGAGTTTGATGTGAATCAGCACCAGCCACTGATACACATTTGTGAGGACAGACTGAATATCAATTTTCAAGGTCTAGCAAATCAACAAAGAAAGCTGATAAAGTATACTGCTCGATGATGCATGATATAGTGCCCCAGCATGATGGAATAAATGTAACACATAGCATCTTTTGCCTCCTCTTATCTATTTTTCTTGTTATTTCTCCGTGATATATATTGCCAGTTGGATATTGCAATCACTGGTAGCTGGAGGCAAACAACATTTGAAGTACAAATGTTGCTGTCTAGGAGACTCTGCTGCAAAGATACCTAAACATTTTCTGCTCAAGAATGTATGAGTGAATAGACAGGAAAATAAAATTTCTACCCAATGTCTAAAAGTGCCAGTTGTAATGGTATTTATAGCTAATATCGACATATAGCTCAATATAACTGGGAAAATATTTCTTATCAATGATAAAGATTCACAATGTCCAGGTCTTAACCATCTCATTAGTTGTGGTTTCTATTATTATTTATCTCTGATGCGACACTTATTGTTTCAACGTATAGAATATTTTAAAGAAACACCTGAATTTTAAGTTGATCAGAGAGTAACTCAGCTATTTAGTATAAGCCTGAGTCTAGCTCATATTCAGGAGTAATCAATGCTTCAAGTACTGGTGATTTCCTTGGAGAACACCAGTATAGATCCTACCTTCTATAACTTATTTGATAAGTATTAGAGAGTTATTTGAGGCTCTGTACGGTTAAGTGATTTGCCTCTGGCCCAAAAGATATAAAGTTTTAAAGTCAGAATTTGAAGTAAGAATTTTCTGACTTTATGTTTTTGTTTTTGTTTTTTTTTACAATCATGGGCTTCTGTTTTCTCTGCAGTGTAGGTAATGAGAACATTTTCTGGGAATCTTGTGGGAAGCTACATACTACTAATGTTGTATTGGGCATTATTAATCTAAGCATCAGTCATGTTCTTTTTATTTTCAGTATTTTAACATTTTATTTGTTTTATTATAGTTGTATTTTGAGAGGATTTTTCTAAAACACTTCAATACTTAAAGGAAGTCATTTTTTGCTCTGGCTTCACTTTCCTCCAACAGCTGATTCGACCCTATAACTGACTAGTTTGGTACAAACTGTTTTTCATCCTTGAATCTCTTGACAATTTGAATTTTTTAATCTTTTGTTCATTTGTGCCCTACCAGGTTTCAACTCTGGGTCATCCTCAACCTTTTTCTTCCTTACTATTACTCCTGTGAAGCTGATAACCACTAGAAGCAATCATAAAACCATGTTCACCTGGGTCCAATGGAGATTTTTGTTACTTTTCTCAACTGGTCACACTTAACAATACAGGAGCATCACTATTCTTCCTTGATTAGTTATCATAGTCCTTGTAGAAGCTAATACGAATCTTTATACTTTATATTAAAAGTATTATTTTTACAAATGATTTTAAGATTTAACTTGTGTCTTTCACATTCCAGGGCTTCAGATATATCTTAATTCATACAACTTCCTTAATCCTTTTTACTTTACCCCACATACATCACTTTAATAATCCCGAGAATGTTACTATTCTAAATAAACTCATGAATTGATGTGTAGAAAATAGGAGAACCTAGCTATTTCAGTCCATATGCTTGAGACCTACTGACTCTAAGGATTGGTCATAAGGATGATAAGAACAGTCTACATAGTTGCCTTTTTTATTTTTACTCTTACTCCCTCTGACATGTGATATACCTATGGTATATTGAAAGATAGTTGGCCTCAGTGTATGGAAGATCTGGATTTAAATACTACCTTTGACACATACTTGAGCAAATTACTTAACCATTCAATTTTTACAGTTCCTTTTTTTTTTTAAATGCAATTTATTTATTTAACAACTTTGGTTTTCAGCATTGATTTTCACAACAGTTTGAATTACAAATTTTCTCCCCATTTCTGCCCTCCCCCCCCACTCCAAGATGGCGTATATTCTGGTTGCCCTGTTCCCCAGTCAGCCCTCCCCTCTATCACCCCCCTCCCCTCTCATCCCCTTTTCCCTTCCTTTCTTGTAGGGCAAGATAAATTTCTACGCCCCATTGCCTGTGTATCTTATTTTTTAGTTGCATACAAAAAGTTTTTTTGTTTTTGAACATCTGATTTTAAAACTTTGAGTTCCAAATTCCCTTCCCTCTTCCCTTCCCACCCACCCTCCCTAAGAAGTTGAGCAATTCAACCTAGGCCACACATGTATTATTATGTATAACCCTTCCACAATATTCATGTTGTGAAAGGCTAACTACATTTTGCTCCTTCCCAACCCATCCCGCTTTATTGAATTTTCTTCCTTGACCCTGTCCCCTTTCCAAAGTGTTTGTTTTGATTACCTCCACCCCCATCTGCCCTCCCCTCCATCATCCCCCTGCCTTTTTTTTTTTTTATCTTCCTCCCTCTTCTTTCCTGTGGGGTAAGATACCCAACTGAGTATGTATGGTATTCCCCCTCAGGCCAAATCTGATGAGAGCAAGGTTCACTCATTCCCCCCTCACCTGCCCACTCCCCTCCTCTCCTAGAACTGCTTCCTCTTGCCACCTTTATGGGAGATAATCCACCCCATTCTATCTCTCCCTATCTCCCTCTCTCAGTAAGTTACTCTCTCATCCCTTAATTTCATTTTATTTCTTTTAGCTATCTTCCCTTCATCCTCAACTCACCCTGTGTCTGCTCTCTTTCTTTTACATATATATATATATACACATACATACACATACATACATATACACATAGATACATGCATACATACACATTCACTTATATATATACATAAACATATATATATGCATATATATATATGCATATTCCCTTCAACTACCCTAATACTGAGGTCTCATGAATCATACTCATCATCTTTCCATGTAGGAATGTAAACAAAACAGTTCAACTTTAGTAAGTCCCTTGCAATTTCCGTTTCTTGATTACCTTTTCATGCTTCTCTTGATTCTTGTGTTTGAAAGTCAAATTTTCTATTCAGTTCTGGTCTTTTCACTGAGAAAGCTTGAAAGTCCTCCATTTTATTGAAAGTCCATATTTTGCCTTGGAACATGATACTCAGTTTTGCTGGGTAGGTGATTCTAGGTTTTAATCCTAGCTCCATTGACCTCCGGAATATCGCATTCCAAGCCCTTCGATCTCTTAATGTAGAAGCTGCCAGGTCTTGGGTTATTCTGATTGGGTTTCCACAATACTCAAATTGTTTCTTTCTGGCTGCTTGCAGTATTTTCTCCTTGATCTGGGAGCTCCGGAATTTGGCAACAATATTCCTAGGAGATTTCTTTTTGGGATCTATTTGTGGAGGCGATCCATGGATTCTTTCAATTTCTATTTTGCCCTGTGGCTCTAGAATATCAGGGCAGTTCTCCTTGATAATTTCCTGAAAGATGGTATCTAGGCTCTTTTTTTGATCATGGCTTTCAGGTAGTCCAATAATTTTTAAATTATCTCTCCTGGATCTATTTTCCAGGTCAGTGGTTTTTCCAAGGAGATATTTCACATTGTCTTCCATTTTTTCATTCCTCTGGTTCTGTTTTATAATATCCTGATTTCTCATAAAGTCACTAGCTTCCACTTGCTCCAATCTAATTTTTAAAGTAGTATTTTCTTCAGTGGTCTTTTGGACCTCCTTTTCCATTTGGCTAATTCTGCCTTTCAAGGAATTCTTCTCCTCATTGGCTTTTTGGAGCTCTTTTGCCATTTGAGTTAGTCTATTTTGTAAGGTGTTGTTTTCTTCAGTGTATTTTTCAGTATTTTTTTGGGTCTCCTTTAGCAAGTCATTGACTTGTTTTTCATGGTTTTCTCGCATCCTTCTTATTTCTCTTCCCAATTTTTCCTCTACTTCTCTAACTTGCTTTTCCAAATCCTTTTTGAGTTCTTCTATGGTCTGGGGCCAGTTCATGTTTTTCTTGGAGGCTTTGGTTGTAGGCTCTATGACTTTGCTGTCTTCTTTAGGCTGTATGTTTTGGTCTTCTTTGTCACCAAAGAAAGAATCCAAAGTCTGAGACTGAATCTGGGCGCGTTTTCGCGTCCTGGCCATATTCCCAACCAACTAACTTGACCCTTGAGTTTTTCAGTGGGGTATGACTGCTTGTAGATTACAGAGTTCTATGTTCTACGTTTGGGGGGGAGGAGCCAGCTCTGTCAGAGCCACACTCCTCCTTCCCCAAGGACCCCCAGTCCAGACTGGGCTCAGATCTTCGGCAGGCTGTGCACCCCTGCTGTGATCCGCCACTTATTTCCCCCCACCAGGTGGGCCTGGAGCCGGAAGTAACAACAGCTGTAGCTGCCCCACCTCCGCTGCCCCCGGGGCTGGAAGCCGAACCGCGAACTCCTTCCACTCCTGCAGCTTTTCCCACTAACCTTCTCAGCAGTCTTTGGTGTTTGTGGGTCGAGGGGTCTGGTAACTGCTCACGTATTCAGGGCGCTAGGGCCCCCTCCGCCCGGCTTCCGGTCCGGATCGTCCACGCCGCTCAGGCTGGGTTCTGCTCCACTCCGTTCCCAGCTCCCAGCTCCCAGCTCCGAGCTCCGTGTGGAATAGACCTCACCCAGAGACCATCCGGGCTGTCCTGGGCTGGAGCCCTGCCTCCCTCCGCTGTTCTGTGGGTTCTGCCGTACTAGAACTGGTTCAGAGCCATTTTTATAGGTTTTTGGAGGGACTCGAGTACGGAGCTCACTGTAGTCCGTGCTTACCAGCCGCCATCTTGGCTCCGCCCCCCTACAGTTCCTTTAAGAATACAGATTGTTGAGTGGGTATCTATCTATAATGGTCAGGAGTTCTTCACTGAGAAGTCTCCACAGCAGACCTGTGCAACTTGGCATTAGGTAGGAGCCAAAATTGAAATAGGCTAAACTTCTTTGGGCTACAAATAAACTTTTTAGTGGCTCACTTTCAAATGAAAGGTATAATTAACGATGAAACTATTTCTCAAAAACACTTTTTTAATGGGGACATAATCCAGAAACTGTAATCAGCAAACACTTCTTTCTGAAGTCACCCTCAGTAAAAGACTTTCGAGCAGCAGCATTTTCTTAACAAATCTAAAACTAACCCCAGTAGTCGCCTCATTTTCTGAGTTTACTTTCTCCACTAAGATTTTTCAACAGTTTGGATGCTTTAGTTTTTCATTGGTGTCCAATTTGCTGAAGTCAGGGTGTTCTTATTTGAAATGGTTACTAAGATTGTATTTTTTTGGAATGGCTATTACTTCTCAGCAAATAAGGCATGATATTTGTCTCTGTTGTAAGTAAACAAATATCTATTTGTCCATTCCAGACTAAACACTCTATGTTCCGATTCAATCTTCCATTTCTTTTTTGTCACTCATTTTACAAAGTTTCCCCCAAAACTTTAATGTTAGAACCAAAAAAATCACCACAGCAACTGCTCACATCCAAAGAAATACTGAATTGAATATCTGACTTTAGAGAAAGAACCAGACATTCATGTAACTTGGAGGATGGTATCTAGCAAGGGAGGGGAAGAAGCCCTTCCATTGTTGCTGCTCATCTCATAGGGGGCGTCAGCTGCATTGACATGGGGATGCACTCACTTTATCCCTGTTCAACGCCAATAACAACTGAAAACATAGCAAAAAGATACGACTCACACTCCTCTCAGACCAGAGACAAACTCACAATGGTTGGTTGCTGCAGGTCACTTGACAAACTAGAGAGAGTGCTCAGTGGCAACCCACCTACCAAGTTACAGGATGGGCACAATAGTGACTAGCAGAAAATACATTAAGCAGGCCACAGACAAAGCAGTCCTTACATCTTTAATTTCTTTTACATCCTCTACATATTTACTGCCCAAAATCCTTTGGAGAGCTGTAAGTGGCCCACAGGTTGTGTTGTGCAGGCCTGCTCTACAGTAATGAAATAATAGGTCCAGGTCTCTCCTTCCCACATCCCCCCAAAATGTTAAGATGCTTTAATAAAAATATGGTGTCCAGATCCAGAGCCATAAATAGAACCCTGGAACCTGAGACCAATATGTATGAGCAAGGGCTTGCGTCTGAGTCATGAACATTTTTGTTTTTGCATGACTGTGATAGACTGTCATAGACAGAAGTCATGGAAGTTGATGAGGGTGAGGTAATGAGAGAACAAGGATTTTAGAAGGAGGCAGAAATCAGATGTGAGAAAGACTGTGAGCCAGGTACTGAACTTGCTTGGGGTGGGGGTGAAAAGAAAGACTGTTTTGGCGGATCATAAATGAGAACAGCAAGAATATAGCCAAATTGTAGTAGATGTTAAAATAAGGGAATTGGTTACCAAATAATGGTAGCAGGGGTTCGGAGGCTAACAGTCTGTCAATCAACAAGCATTTCCTAAGTGCTTACTATGTGCCAGGTACTATTCTAAGCACTGGAGATAGAGAGAAGGAGGAAAAAGGTCCTGCCCTTAAGGAACATACATTCAAATGGGGAAGACAACATGCAAATAACTACATAGATGCAAGATATATACAGTGTCAATGGAATGTAATCAGATGAAAAGCATCAGCAGCAAAGGAGTACCAGTGGATTATAGGGAGCCACGGTTATATCAGCACCTTTTGGTAATATTCAGACTTGGAGGGAGTGCAAAGATAAATGTAATCTTCAAAATAAAGCTTGGTTTCAGTGAACAGCAAAAGATGGAAGCAAGGTGAGAGGAAGAGGTCTAGGGCAGATGGTTCTCTGTTAAAAGTAGAGGAGGGTACCTCAGGGTATGGTAGAAAGGGAGGGCAGAGAAGGAAAGGAAAGACAGAAATTTTGAGGATGAAAGAAAGCAGGTGGGCCTCAAAAAACATTCTGACTGCAGGTATAGTCTTAATGGGATGGAGGAAAATCTGTTTCTTCTTTCTAATCCCCTGACTCCTATTGTCAGTGACCCCATGCCTTCAAGCTTTCTCAGCCCTCTACCCCTATGAGTATAGCAGTCTTCAGACTATGGCATAGAGGAACTATCATCGCTGCTTCCCCCCAACCCCCAGTTATCAGTGGCGGAGGCAAAGCAGCAAAGCTAGAATTGCTTTTTTCCTAGTAATAAGTTTATCCTGATCAATACTCATAGTAGCATTGTACTTGTACCCTGGTCTTATCATATTATGAGCATTGCATTATTTAGGTCAGGGGTGGGGAACCTGCCTCCTCAAGGCCACATGTGGTCCTCTAGTTCCTCAAATGTGACCCTTTGACTGAATCCAAACTTCACAGAACAAATCCCTTTAATAAAAAACTGTGTTCTGTAAAACTTGGACTCAGTCAAAAGGCCGCACCTGAGGACCTAAAAGTTCACAAGAGTCTCCTTTTCAGTTTTTGAAAACAGGTTTTTGTTACAACCAGCAAGTTATCTTGACAAAATGCTATTAGTCTCTGCCTTGCTTCATTTTGTGCTCTAAAGCCAAAATTGCTGGTTATTCCAATTCTCTTTGACTTCATTCTTTAGTATTCCAATACCCTATGATGAATGTGACATCTTTTTGTGTATTTTTAAAATACACAAAATGTAGGTTTCCATGGAATTGATCAACTTTGGCATTAGTGCTTGGAGGATAGACTTATATTACTGTGATGTTCAGTGGTTTGTCTTTTATTTCATTTGGTCATTTTTGAGATTATACCCCAGTATTGCTTTTCTCACCCTTTTATTGACTATGACAGCTATTCTATTTCTTCTAAGGGATTCTTGCCCACAGTAGTGTATGTAGTTATCGCTTGAACTAAATTGTCCCGTTCCCATCCATTTAAGTTCACTGACATCCAAGATATCGATGTTTAATCTTCCCATCTCCTGTTTGACAACATCCAGCTTACCTTGCTTCATAGACATTTCAATCCAGGTTCCCATATAATACTGATCTTTATAGCATCAGACTGTCCTTTTGTCACCAAAAGCATCCACAGCTGAGCTTCCTTTTGACTTTGGCCCAGCAACTTCATTCTTTCTGGATCTACCTGTAGCTGTCTTCCATTCTTCCCCAATAGCGTATTGGATACCTTTTGACCTAAGGGGCTCATCTTCTGATATAATCCCTTGTTATTTTAGTCTTGTCCATGAGGATTTCTTGGCAAAGATACTGGAATGGTTTTCCATTTCCTTCTCCAGTGGATCAACTTTTTCAGAAGTCTCCACTGTGACTCATCCATCTTGGGTAACTGCACAGTAGAGCTCAAAGTTTCATTGAGCTATATTAGACCCTTTGCCAGGAAACGGCAGTGACCCAGTTCCTAGCTACCCTTTAATCCCATTAAGCTTGATTGTGCATAACTATATGCAAATATAACATGGCAAACATGTAAATAAGATAGACATTATCTAATGGGGTATAAGGATATTTATCATTCTGGTCACAAAGAGTAACACAAATCCTTGTGCTCTAGGTTTCATTTATATATGTGAAATGAATGGGATTTTATGATGTAAGGTTTTGTTTTTTTTCTGATATCTTAATTATCATTGTAGAAAGCCTTTCTATTGACTTTATAAACTGGAATATTATCTGTTAGACTTTTTTTCTGTTTGGCTCCAGAGAGCAGAATTGGGGGAAGGGAGTAGAAGCTATGAAGAGGGGAATGAAGATTTATTGTGAGTAAAACTTGTTTTTAAGAATTTAAACTATTCAAATGGACTTCCTTAGATAGAAGTGGATTCCCCCTCATTTGCTCAGTTATAATTTGAAGGCAAAGATGCAATGAGTGTAAGGAAATTCACATAGATTCTTCTTCAGTTATGGGTTGGTCTCAGAGGTTCCTTACAACTGTTTTTTTCTTCTTTTTCAAATCTACGCATTCTAAATAATGATTGAGTCTGAGGAAAACAAAATGAGGACAACTCATTTCAATACTCACAGAATCTCAGATTTTGAGAGTTAGAAGGATCATAATAACTATCTAGTTTAATCAATTACCCAAAGGAATAACAATAATTACTAAAATTATCTATCATCTATCTATCACCTATTCTGTCTGTCTGTCTGTTTGCTTGTTTGTTTAGTAATCCTATGTTTCACTCTTTTACCTAGGCTGGAAGTATAGGAGCTACCTATGCCTGATACCACTACTGATTGGCAAATAAATTTTTACCTGCTTTGTATCATACCCTGGCCAGTGTGTCCCATGTGGTGCCCCAAATGTTCCCATGTGCTGACCAGAGTTATGTCAAACTTAGTTCAGACATCTGACCCTACTTACCACATAACTTCCAAGCTCAAGAAAATGCTAGCCTCAGCCTCAATGACACCTGGGATTATATGCCCATTCCTACTCCTAAGTTTTCTTCTACAGGTTCCCTCTAAAATCTGGCCTCTGTGGCCATGCAGAAAACTGTCTAATCCTTCTTTCCAATGATAGCCCTTTAAATGTGAGAAGGTTTTTGAACTATCATATTATATGAACTCCAGACCCTTTATCATTCTATTTAATCTCTCACCATCCATTCATCCACTCAGGATGACCTCCCACTTATCAATGGTCACCTAAAACTGTGGTGCCCAGTACTCAGCAAAATATTCTGGTTGTGTTCTGACCAGGACAAAATATATCTATTAGAAACTCTGCCCATCTTATTGAATACCGAGATGACATTGGTGTTTTGGGCTAACACATTATACTGCTTATTCATTTTGAGATTGGAGTCCTTGAAAATACCCAAATAATTTCCAAAGTGCTATTATACCATGCTTTCCTTATCATATAAAATAATTTTTGAAGTTGTTCCTTGGACCAGTGTAAGACTTTACATTTTTTTCTTTGTTGATTTAATCATTAATGTTGTTCGTTCATTTCAGTCATGTCTGACTTTGTGACCCCCTTTGGGGTTTTCTTGGCAAAGATCTGCAGCAAGATGAGCAGATCAACAAATGGTTCTAACATGGATATATTCAAGTTTACTGATGACTTTGAGATAATCTGGATATGTTAATGAACTAACCTTAAAGTGGCACAGATAAGCGTTAGTCTGTTCCCCCCAAAAACCTCTACAAAATGAAAACTCAAAGTGTTGCCCCCTGAACATTCTTTCATCTCAGTGCTGCTGAGTAGTTCCAGCTCTGATGCAAGTTATGTAAAGGATCATCTGTGCCTCTGCCTCTCTTTCCTCATCCTCTTTTTATCACTGCCTGCCTTCTTATACCACTTTAATCCCCATTCCCATAACTTCTGCCTCAGTATTCTCCTTCATTTTTGCTCCTTTCCCCTGTATTTTCTGTGCCCCTATACCCTCTGTGCCTAATTAAGCCCCACTTCCTGCTGCTATTGTGACTTTTCCTGGCAACTACCCAAAGAACTGGTTGTGTTGGACCCACTGAATAATTCCATAAATTATTTATCTGTTCATCTAAGTAAGAGGTTAGCAAACCATGTCTCTCAGGCCAGATCTGGCCTAGGAGTGAAGGTTTTTTTTTTTTAATCTTAAAATGTAAATACTATTTTTACCTCAAGATTCATACAAAAATGGGGGTGGGGAAGCAAACTTGGTCTTTGAACCATAGTTTGAAAAGTCCTGGTCTGAGTCACAGATAATATTCAATATTACAGGACCAAGCATCATTTCCTGGGGTATGATGCTAGACCTATCCCATCATGTTTACAATGGTCCAGTAACAACTACCCTTGGCATTTGAACATTCAACTAGTTCTGAATCCATCTAACTTTATTATTACTTTACAAATATTACATTACAATATAGGGAAAATGTAACTACCGTATTCTTTACATCTACCAGATTAGTGACTTGATCAAAAAAGGGAATAGATGTAGCCTGTCATGACCTGTTCTTGAATTCACCATGTTGGCTTTTTTGTAATCAGGCTCACATTTGTCAGTTATTTTAGGTCTCAAAGATAAGTTCATCTCAGCCATGTGCCATTGCCTACCTCCTTACTTACTTGTCCCATGTTTTCATCTGCTATTGCTTTCTCTTTTTCTCTCTCCCCCTACCATTAAACCATGCCTTATAGCAAATATTTTTATTTTACAAAGAAAGAAGAGAAAAAGAAATTCATCAAAACCAATCGACATATTTTTAAAAGCTTATGTTATCTAGAATGTTCCTCACATGGACTCTAATCTCTAGAAGAAGTGGGGAGAGGTTTCTTCAAAAATTTCTTTTTCAGAGACACCTTTATTCTTTATAATTTCACAGAATTTGGTTTCAATTGTTTATGACTGTTGTTCTCTCCACTTTTATGGTTATATTCTATATCTGTGTTACTTTGCTGGCTTTACCTCACTTTGAATCAAGTCATATAATTCCTCCCATTCTTTTCTGTTTTAATCATGTTCATTGTCTTTGAGAGCACAGTAATATTCTCTTACATTTATTTCCCATGCTTTTAACATAGTTTATATGAATTTGATAAAATCATTCAACTTCTGAATATAATGAGACAACTCTCTAAGACTATAGGTTGCAGAGCAGACACATATCTATTCTTGTAGAATTTTCTTTTTAGAATATATATTTAAAATTTCAGTTTCAGGCACAGAATCACAAAAATTATGGTTTTTTAAAGAGAATGCAGAAAACATTCAGCCTACTTGAATAAGAATCTCTACTATAACACAGAAGAAAAAGCTTTATTCAGTCTTTACTTGAAGGCCTGAATTGAAGAGAGTACTCAGTACCTGAGATAGTCCATTCTACTTTTAGCTAACTCAAATTATCAAGAACCATTTTTTTTCCTGAAAAATTTCTCCCTTTGTAATGTCCACACATTGGCCTCTCTTATTCTCTTCCCTTTCCTCCCATCCTGTCCTCTTCCATCTCCTCTCTTCTCTGAAGGGAGTCCTTCTTATCTCAAGCCTTATCAGGCTAGAAGTACTCACAGGGTGATTCCAATACTGTTTGGGACAAAAGCTTTAACCTGTTCTTTTTTCTACCAAGCTTTGACAGTTTATACATCCTTAGGCAGCCTGATGGCCCTCTGCTCCCCAGGGTCTCACCATAATGATGCCAGATACATTAGGGACACCTGATTGGCTTTGCCCTTCTACAACTCAGAAGTGATCTACTATTCTCAGCTTGTCCAAAGCAGAGACTATAGGTATGGGCCACAATAACTGGTTACCTAGGTCTTCTTTCTGGGCCCAAGCAGAAGATATAGGTGAAGAAAGCTATTATGTATGCCCTATCTTCTCTTTCCAGGCTAAACATCCCTGATTCCTTTAGCTGATTCTCAGGTAATATCCTTTCTCCATCCTTATTTAATTCCCCTTGGTATTCTCAAGCTTATCAATATTCTTGCTAAAAATGTTATTTAGAACTGGACAATTCTTCACATGTGATCTGATCTGGCCAGCTTTTCTGTAATGATCTCCTTATTCTTGGAAACTATAACTGTCTTAAAGTAGCCTGGATTGTTCTAGCTTTGTGTTAATTTTCATATTTTTTAAATAAATGCTTGTGCAAGTCTGCCAAACTCACTGAAGATAATTGCAGCCTATTTACATGTATATGAAACCTGTGTCCTTGACTGGTTTTGACAAGCTGTTGACACTGATAGACAGAAAGAAGTAAATGATTAAAATAGAGAATAAAGAAGCTTTGCCTAGTGATGGTCTCTCTTAAGGGATGTTATATGAAATGAATCCGTTTAAGCTAAGGGATCACTTTTTAAGGGTTTACTTTCAATTATAAACTTCAGGGTCTCTAAACATAGCAAAACTTTTTTACTTACAATATTGAAGGGTGAAAAATGATATTGCAACCATTAATACCCTCAAAGAATCAGATAAATATAGCTCACTACATGATGTAGCAACTTCAGACATAATCTAGGCAAAATCTGCCCAAATAAAAAAAAAATCTATTTCTTTGTTACCTCAGAGAATAACGAGGGTATATCTTATTAGTGCATCAACCTACTAAAACTATGTGTGTATGTACACAGTGGAACAAATTATCATCATTAAGGCTGAATTAGTTACCTTGTTTGTAATGAAGATGATGAACTATATTAGTCACTACTTAAAACTCTCCATATTTAGCAAGTCCACCAACAAAAATAAATTGTATACTTAAATCGGGGGATATAACAAACAGACAATTCAAATAAGATAATAAATGACTAAATAATAACTCTAAAGGAGTCAGAAGGCTACTGTTCTTGCTCACATTTGGAATTTTTCACTGCTTCCCAATAAAAGTATGATATGCAAAGATTCAGCTATGGGACTGATGCAAAATACCAGCTTAAGATGAACTATCCAATTAAACCAATTCCACTGACTAAGCTAAAGTCTGAAGGGGAGAGTAAAGGCAAACAAACAATATGGAGTGGCATCTATCACTAGAGGAAAATGTCATGTACCATACTTATTTACACCAAAGAGTAAAAACTCAAAAGTCTCTTTTCTTGAAAGCCCATTTTGAAAACTTGAGTCAGGCGTGGGAAGAATGATATAGAACATACTCTTGCATAATAAGAGTGGTTTTATATGTTTATAGAGAAAGGATTGTATGTTAAAAATATTCAGGTCTGAGAGAACATATATTAAAATAGTTCTTTTGTGATTTGCCTGCATTTAGAATGAATGTTAGATTTCCTATAAGTTTTTCACCAGAGTGTTTACTACTTCATTTCACAACTAGAAGTTTATGGTTGGATTATGAAAATCATTTAATATGGAAATTACAGTGCTTGTCAAGTGGTTCTAATACAGAAATGGACTGACTGTGAAAAGGCCCAGACTGCTAAGCCTCAAAAGGAGAAATAACAGAGAGAAGCAATGTGTCTATGTTCAATTTTTGCTCATTTTAATAAAAGAAAAAGACAAATGACCTCTCCATTGGAAAGAAGATAGATGAGCCTGAGTATAGGTGGACATTTCCTTTACTTTGGTAGAATTGCAATAATAAACTGGCTGACTTTCCAGAAGCCTGGCTTCTGCCTGAGTAGGTTTTATCAATGGGCCTGTCACCATGCTGAAATAGGGAAAGTCTTGCTATGTTGTTTTATAAATCAATTTATCTCAGATGTATGTAGTCTCAGAAAAAAAATGCATTCACGGAAGGTCTAAAATAGCATCCCCACTCCACCATTTAATTTTTAGCTGTATCCTTTGAATTGCCACATTTTCACAATGTCCCAAAGATATTCCTCACTCAATCTGGTATTGGAAAGATAGATATTATCATCTATATCTAGAACATGGGTAAGTTGTTTTAAAACTAGTCATTGTTTTTGGTTGGGGTAGAAGTGATTCTCAGAGAGAAGATAGGTGACTGCCTATATGATCAGATTGAAGAGGAGTCAAATTTTTTCTAACTCCCCAGACATCTCTACTGTTGCTTTATAACAGCATCTGAAGTTCTACCATTAACAATTCATTCCTTTGTGTGAAACCATTGTGCCTCAATCAATCTCTGTAAATTTGCAAAGTACATTGGAAGAGGAATGAATATTACAGACTGTGAAATGCTAAGCAAATAACATAAAGAGATAACAAGGTATAACCTCTGAAAACAGGGGGGCAGAGGCTAAGTGAATGAAATGTGACATGGAAAATTACTCTGGAGAGGTAAGGGGAGAGAATATTCCGGACTCCAGATCATGGCTTTGTGGAAAGGAGACCCCAGTGGGACATCATGCTTCAGAGGACACCATAAACATAAGCATGCTACCTCCCTAGGACCATTGAACCAAATTCACCACTTCATATTTTAGCAAGTATTTCTTCATTAATGTTATATATAATTTTCTCCTTTAAAGCTATTACTCAAATTTCCACAACGTACTTAATACGCTGAAATTGAATAAAAGTGACAGTCGCCTATTGCTACTTCCTCTAATTTCAGTGGCAATGGACAAACTCCTAGTCAAGTTCCATTTTATACTAATCAGTACTTAATGGTTACTTGAAATTCTAAACATTTGTCACTTCTAACCATCTGTCTTTAGTCTCTTTCTTCTTCCCTAATATCTCCCAGGGGAGTTCATTCCTTCTTAGCTTTCTTCAGTGGTATTATTAATGTACTCCTTATAGGTCACAAATACTTGCCTTTTTAAAAGTCTTGTTTTTAAACATTTGGTGAAGTTCTTTCCAACACCTATGATGACCTCAGTGTGAATGCTAGCCTCTTGTAATTCACTCAAAAATGAAAATTAAATTTTTTCTTCTTCATTCATCCTTTACTTAAGGACTTCCATTGAGGGGGAACTTAGTACCTCCAGACACAGTCCTTTCCATTTTTAAATAGCTTTAATTGCTAAGAAGTTTATTCTTACATTGTTTCACTTTATCTATTTGAAACTTCTATCCAGTGCTCTTAAATTTTCTTTCTGATGCTTAACTAGATGATTCTAATCCATTTCTACATGGCACCTCTTTAAATATTTTTTAAATGTTATCATATATACCTTATTTTTTTTCAAGGCTAAATATCCCAAATCCTTTTGAATTCTTGAGATCCCTCACCATGCTGGTTGCCCTTCTCTGGACACTCTCCTACTTATCAATGTCCTTCCTAAATAGTGGTAACCTGGAATTGACACAAAACTGAGCTGTGGCCTGACCAAGACAGAGTACGGAACACAATACTTTCTTGTCTCTTTGGAGGATAAGATCACATAAGCTTTTTTGAATATATGGAGATATGGATACATATCTATATACATCTATATACCTATACCTATATATATATCCATATACCTATGTATCTATCTCTATATATGCATACACATCCATATACCTATATATGTATGTATATATTGACACACACACATATACACACACATATATATATACATACATATATCTATATACGTATATATTGTGTGTATAGTGTATGTGTGTGTGATTGAGTTATATTGAGTTTGTAATCCATTAAAACCCCTAGATATTTTTTTCAGAACAATTACTTTCTAACCATATTTCCCTCTTGTATTTATGAAGTCAGTTTTTTTGAGCTATCAGTGCTCTAGCACTGGTTGAAGATTTTAACCTTAAAATATATCAAGACAACATTATAGTAGTGAGGCAATTAGGAGATGGATGAAATATGAAGTGTTTTCTCAACTCTCCAGAATATCATTTAAGAGGGTAAGTCATTTTGTGCAAACCTCTCCTGAAATAGCTTCATTATTCCTCCTGCCAGTATAAAATGCCAAAATATATTGATATAGACTATGAAAATAAGCAACTTCAGTTGCCAAGAGTTCTTCAATTTGCCCTGCTTTTTATGTTTATAAATTATAAATGATGGCCATCAGAGTTTCATTATTTATAATGTAAAAACAAAAGTGAGTTAGGGCCCAAAGTACGTATTTTAGTATAGTAAAACTTAGTATACTGAAACTTTCATTTGCCACAGCCCATTTAAAACTCCTTCAAGAATTAGTTTTAATTTGGTACCGTGGAATTTTAAAACACAACATAAAAAAAGGTGGAACAGGAACACATGATGATCTCCAGATAAAAGGACAAGTATCACCTAGAATGAAGTTGCACCTATGTCATTTTTGCTGATAGTTGATGGTTTTACTGTCTGTTTAACTGATACTAGAATACTATTCCTCAACATATGCTAATAACTCTTTATTCAGTGAAGTTGATGCCAGTTGTTTGGGTGTCCAGATTTTCTTTTGTAATGGAAATAATCCTGTACCACTTTGGGTACAAAATAGTAGTCACAAATTCTCCAAAGGGGAGATAATATTGCTTTGCTTCTCTAGAGGTAGGAATGATAGAGCTGAGTGGCAAAGATAAGTTCAATTTTCTACCAAGGTATAATATCACGGAACTCTTCCCTTTGGCATACACATGACTAAATTATCAATCTGGCTATGAATAGCATCTGGCATTTTCCATGTAGACTTAATGCCCCAGCACCTTTCTAAGCACTTTTTAGAAAACACACCAAAAAGACTTTCAGGAACAATAATTTGTTGTTGTTCATCAGTTTTCAAAGAGGACCACTGACATTAGAGAGGAATGTCTTGACTTGCACCTGATTTGGATTTAGGTAAGATGGAGTTGTGCGGTCTTTAGCCTCTCTTCTAGAGTCATCAAAGTCCAAGGGCAAGACAAAAGTCAGTATGACTGGTGATGGCCTGGGATTTAGTGAATAACCTTCATGTGTTCTCTTTCTGACTAAGCTCTAAGTACCCTACAGTGCCTCCTTCAGCCACCTTCATGGAACAAATTAGGAACAAATTGTTGTCATTCACCCCTTCTTCCAGAAGAAGTCTTCACAGGCTGGAGTAAACATCCCTTTAACTCACTATCAGTTTGAGGCTTGTCAGTTACCCTCAACCTGGTTTAGCCCATATACTGACATGGGTTATCAGTGTGTGGCCACTGAGCATTCTCTATCTCTGTAGTGCCACAGGTGAGAGTTGGGTGGGAGCTGGACACAAAGGTGGATAAGCAGCCCTGAAAAGGACTCAGTAAGCCTTATACCAACGGTGATATTTCTCCCTGAATATCCCATACACCCCAATAATTTAATAAAGTATCAAAATACCTTTTAAAATTAACTTTATTATTTTATGAAATTAGAAAATTATCATCAATTCTCACCTTTGTGTACAGTTAAAAGGTGGTCATGTGCACTCTTGGCAATAGGAGAGCAGAGCGTTACTCTGTACTCCTTTCATTGCCCCCAGTTTACCTGGGCTTATTCCCTAGGTAGCTCCTGATGGCCTACTGATTGGCCAGATATTTCATTTTTGTTACAAAAGTCTAAGAAGGAGCAGAAAAGCCTATTGAGTGAACCCGAGGGTACTAAAGAAAAATTTGTCAACTCTGATCAATTTCTCCTTTACCAGCTTTCAAATTACTTCCACTTAGAACCACAATGTTCATGAAGGGGGAAGGGGAAAATATTTTCCCTTTCAACCAGAACTTTCCATTGCATGCGAAATGTCAAAAAAAAAAACACAAAAACTCCTCAGCAAATAGTGAGAAGAGTGAACAAAAGAAATGTGTCATCAGAGGCTAAAACAATTGGTTTGAAGATGGTCTATCTACAAATGATTTGGTGTTGAAAGGTTATCATTAAACTTATTAGAGTCCATAATCATTTGAAGAAATATGGATGAATTAAAAGTTGTGTTGCTCTTGGTTATTTTGTGCTTCTGGTTTTACATCTAATTTGTTGTTGATGGCAGTGCTATTTTTAAACAAGAGGAAAGAACTGGATAATAGAGAAAGTCAAGGGCCTATCATTGACCCTCCTTCCCAAGATCTCAACATCCATGTGGTGACACTGTTATGACACTGTCAAAATTTGTTCATTCTTAATTTGATTTTGTTACTACAAGCTATGTCCCATTCAATCATGCTGACTGCATCAATGTATCTTACTTCACTTTGTTTACACCCATAAATAAGGTCGACTGCTAATACATCGTTCCTTAGTAATCATTTTGACAAGCTATGCAGATGTAATTTTAAAAACCCTTCCTCATTAAGCGATCTGTATAATTAAGTACCATCTTAGGACTTATAACTGGAAGGAACCTCAGAGATCAACTTGCTTAACCAACCCCCTCATTTTGTAGATGAGGCCTAGAGTATTGAAATGACTTGCCTAACATTTTTCAGGTAGTATCTAATCCAAAGTTTGAATCAAAGTTCTTTGATTGCGAATGTAGAGTTTCTCTTCACATCATTCTTCCTTTAAAGAGGAGGCAAGACATGTAGTTAACTATTTCTAGATACCCCATCTTTTCATTATATTTTTAAGATAATGAAATTCCTCCTTATCACAATGAATAAAATACGAAAAAAAAAGCTGTAAACATTTATGCCAAATTCTCTTTACTATCAAGGACAAAAGATTAATCAAACTTTACCATCCCAATATTTGCTATGTCTTATGACAAATAAAAATGGAATCGAAGAAAACAGACATTCAGAACATAGCTAGACTAGACGAGAACAACCATATAGAGATGAAATCTATTCTGGAAATATCACAAATATGAAGACAATGGCAAATTTCTTGATGTGTCTGGAAGAGGAGAAGATACTAAAAATTTGGAAAAAAAATCTTGGTTCATCTTATTAACTAGAACATGTGATTAAGAGACTATTTTTAACTACTGACACATGGGCCAACCTTACTATCACCACAAACATATTTATAAGGCTAATCTACTCACTCATAGAGCAATTCCTTGGGGAAGGAGCAAGAATGAAATAATCGGGACTTTGCCAATGAGATACTATAGTAAATACATCTTTTTACTTTCACAGCTGACTGAAAGGGGGAAGAGAACAAAAGATCTCATTGTGTTTATTGTTTTGTTGAGTATGAAAAAAAATTGATTTGAAAGGGGAAAAAAAACCCTCTCCTGAAGACTTTTCTTTAACAAGTGGTGATACTTAACAAAGAGCCTGTGCTTAGTTGTTAGTGCTTTCTCCCTCTGGCACAAATTGTCTTATGTAGTGTGTGGCCCTTCTCCCTTACCTAGAGGAATGTAAGCTAGTCAGGGGCAAGGAATATATTCGATTTGTTGTAGTTTGTTTTATACTTTGTCTTTGTATCCCCACTACCTAGTGCAGTGTCTTCCATACAGTCTTAATTACTACTTATTGGGCTGGATTCATTTGGATCCAGTTCAATCTAATTCCTTTCTGTTGTACAAATCTCTTACACAGTATCTCAACATCATCTAACCTTGACCACAGCCTTCCCATTGGAAAATTTAAATGATCTTGACTAAATTATTGTCTTTCTCCTAAAGTTCTAGCTAAATTATTTATCCTTCTCACTATTGCCTTCAGTCCTGTTGAAAGCTTCCCAAGAACTTCAGTCTTTTATAGTCACTCCCCATTGGGTAAGGCAGGGAAGGCATTCACCGAACTTGTATTGTAGTAGAATGAAATTGGCCACAAAAGTCTGTTCCAAGAAGAGTAAAATGACTACATTAAAATTTTCTGGGCAACTTACCTTCAGCCCCGACTCTTTCCATCATTTAACTTTATTTTAATGTGTTAAATGAGAACCAGTTCGATAGCTAATTAGAGGAATTTACTTCCATAAAACTGGATATTTGCTGTTGTTAATGCAACAGGAAAGATAAAAGCATGTTTCTTTTTTTTGTCAATGAAACGTTTTGTTTTGATATCCAGTGTTGACTGGTTTCCTGTAAAATGTTGCAATATTCCTAATAAATAAAAACAAAACAAAACCAACTCAAGGTGAGATCAGTGTATATAATATAAATGGGTTTTGTCAATGGATATCTGGTCAATAACTGGTGTGTGTGTGTGTGTGTGTGCGTGTGTGTGTGGGCGCGCGCGCATGCACTGCACACACATTTTCTTTTTTTCTGGTCTTCTTATTGTAGAGGTGTCTTATTGTAGAAGAGAATTGCTTTTCAGTCTGGCTTCATGAGGGTATAAGAAAAAATCGAGCACATATATCCAAAGTGTCTGGTTTTTGTCATCCTTTTTCATCTGGCCCAACAATATATTGCAGGGTAATGGAACTGTCTCAATATTGTTACCAAAAATGTTCTTTATTTATTGTTTTCTCTTGCCTGCCAATACTTGGATTGTAGAGACTGTTCAACACAGCACATTTGTCCTAAACAATAGACACAATAGACAAGATTCTGAATGCCAGATTCTACCTGAGGATAAGAGGCATTATTTACAACAAAATAAAATAAGATGAGCACAAAGAAAGGTGGAGAAAAAAGGTAAGGAATACTAACCTCCTAGAAAAAAATAGAAAAAAATAATGATGACAATGAAAATAATCTCTCAGCCAAAACTGCTTCATTTTCCTCTTAGTGAGGAACTTAATATGCCAAGAGAAGTATTAAGTACTGAGGACAATGATGCCATAGACAGAAATAAATCCTCCAATGTTACAGAGTAAACACCCAACATTTCAGTAATGTAAGTAAATTATAGAAACAAATCATGTAATTGGTTAAATTCCCTTGGAGTTATGCTAAATTATTACATCAATATCCAGACCAATATTTCATTTATCACCCATGACAAATCACATGGACTGGATATTGGGTCTCTCTTCAATTGTGTGCCTTACTTGAAAAGAACCAATAAAATATTTGATCAAGGCTTCATATTATTTTAATCATTGGACTTCATACCCTTTTAATCCTGTTTTAGCTGACCTGCAAATGTACAGTGAGCCAAGCCTTGAGCTGAACAGAGAAGGTGTGTGTTTTGTGTGTGTGTGTGTGTGTGTGTGTGTGTGCGTGTGTGTGTGTGTGTAATGATTTGGTTGAGTTTTCTTTAGGAAATTGCAAAGGTCTTTTAATTAAGTCCGAGCTTCTCCCTATAGTAAAGGCCTATTTTTTTTACCCCAATATTCTCAAAGAGGTATTATATGACTGATAATCTTAAAATACCACAGTCTTCAAAGAAATGAAGTTAAGGATGACCCAAAAGGTAATGAAGAGGTGCATGGTAATTGTAAACAAGGTGAAATACATTATTAACAAGCAATTATCATAGAGAGGCAGTATAAATTATGCCATCAAAGAAATGAATAATTTTAAAAAAAGATGAAGCAGGCATATCACTAGAAAGGGGGAATAACAAGTAGATGATATACATTCTAGATTGATACACTTTTCAAGAGAATGAGGAAGACCTTTATTATCTAGGATGACTCTCCTAGGATGAACTTGTGGGAAGACATCAATGAAAATCTCACAGGACAAACAGGTACTTTTTATCCTTCTCCAATAGAAACTATTCCTTCCAGGAATTTGGAGCCAAAAGTTTGGCCACTTTACTTTCCAAAGAGATGGTGGTGGTGATAGTACTAGACTAGAATTATCTGTATCTGCTCCTTTAAATATTGTTAGTCTTGGGGATATATTCAGGTTTGATTTAACTTCTGATTACTTTGTCATTATTATTGCTAGGAAGGGACACTTCATGCTAAATATCCAAGGCTTTTCCCCTTTCCCTCTAAATACCAGTTCCACAATGAATGCAGATAATGAATAGCAAAGACAATATGATTATTTAAATCAGTACCAGAATGGAACCTCTAAGATCTCTGATTTCTGTTCTGGTACTGAATTAAATAAATTTAAAAATATATACATAGACACATAGATAGATGGATAGATAGATAGATAGATACTCTTATTTATGTTTGTACCAATTTAAATATAAATATATAAAAAAAATTCAAAATATATAATTAAATAATTGATAATTATAATTTAATAATATATCATTGATAAATAATAAGTAAAATTATATATTATATATAATATACAATGTAATACATACATGCATACACAAAAATATTTATATGTATACATAAATGTGAGTATTTATGTGTGAATATGTGTGTATGTATATATGTGTATTTTTGTATATGCATGTATACACACATATGTATATAACATAACACACATATACATGCATGCATGTGCACATATACATATGTGTATATATCTATATCTATAACATACTGTGTGTAAAATCAAAGGGGTGTCTTGATCTCTTCAGGCTCCATCACACTATTTATGTTTCCTCAAATGGATGAAAGATTCTCAGAACTGCTCTGACAAGTATAAACATGGTCTCAGACAACAGAGAAACTTGCTCCAAATGGAAAGAACAAGAGGGTTGGAACTAAGAAATGAGTTGATATGTCTGAGGTACTTTATAGTATCCTCTGTGACAGGTTAGCATCAAGTCTGTGAATTGGGTGGTACAAGTGTTACTCTCTATTCCCTTATTCAAGGTTCCACAGGAAGTGACAGAGATTGGCACAGAACTTTTTTTTAATGCTAATCCCATTCCCAGCACTGTTTCCACATCACCACAGTTTCTCAGTTATTGATTAGGAAAGATGATTCAAAATCCCAATACTCCTCTTCCCTCATTCTCCCTGATAGTTAAAGCTTGTAATGAGAAACTGTACCAAATGAGTCTTTAAATAGGTCACTTTATTTTTGTTTGTCAGTTTTTAAAGGACATTATGCTTCCCAGAAGAATTAATGTTTATAAAGTCCATTAAGATATTCAGAGGAAGTTTGTCATATATACTCAGAATTGCATTATTTTCATCTTGTTTAGTAATGGCCAAATCATTAGCTGACATTTTTTGCAAAAACATTAAGGTCAATGAATATGCACAAAGTCAAAGAAAGGAGACTAATTGTCTCAGTGCTTGAGGCATACCTAGGAAAAAGTAAAGTACCCTATGGGTCCTTGAGAAAGATTATTCTGTGGGTGAAGGGAAAATAAAAAGTTTGATATAATTATAACCAGAAACTAGTTCTTTTTGCTCTAATTATATAAGGTTTGTGCGGGACTAGAAAAATGTGTAAACAGAGCATATTCAGTGCTAAAGCCCAAGCTGTAGAATAAATAAAAAATAAGATGACATTTCTGAAAAAAAATGCTTTTTTCCCTACTATTATTATAATTTAACATGAGGGATCAGCACTTACTACACAGAAATACTTCTTCCTCTGACCTTGAAATGACAACTGAGGTCACATGTTCCTGCGGAGTGAGTGAGTCAGTCACAGGCATGGCATATCTCCTCAAAATGGTTTCTTATCATCAGCAGGCATTCAGGTATTCTCTTGGCCCTGAATTTTTCCACATTCATGCAATGAAAATATCACATCCATTAATATTTCAGTTCCCAATGTTCTTGCTCTACTAATTCAAAGGAGAAACAGGAAAGTTATTTTATTTTTTAACTTTCCTTTAAAAGCTCCAAATGACAAGGTAGAAGGAATTAAGGCATGGCCAGTTGGGCAACACAGCTCTTATCTTTTTCCTTTCCTTTTTCCTTTCCTTTCCCTTTCCCTTTCCTTTCCCTTTCCCTTTCCTTTCCCTTTTCCTTTTTCCCCTCCCTCGCCTCCCCTCCCCTCCCCTCCCCTCCCCTCACCTCCCTTCCCTTCCCCTCTCCTCTCCTCCCCTCCCCTCTCTTCTCCCTCTCATTGATTAGCCAACAATAGGTCCTAGGCCAAGCTTCATTTGGTCATTTTCTGGGCCCTGATTGACACAGAGTGAAAATAAATAGTAACTGTTTCTGTTTTGGACAGAAACCCTGAGGGTCTTTCCCCAACCTGATTGATTGTTTTTGACTAGATAAGGAGCCCATTCTCTGCCTCATTTCTTACCTAGCCTTAATCACTGACTAGGCACTGCCTCAGTCAAACTGAGACCTGTTAAAGACCTTACCTTAAAAAGGCCAGGGTCTCTCAATGCATCCAGGGCCATCTCCAGTAATCCTGATCTACCTGGACCCAGATGGCTCTGAAGGAGAAAGTAAGGCAATAACTTTGCATGGCAGTCCTCCCTCACTTAAATCCAATTCACTTGCATGTTATGGCATCACCTCCCTGATGTCATGGTCCTCTTCAAGGACAAAGGACAAACAGCAACAGCACAACTGTAATAAAAACAATAATAATAATACTTACTTTGCTATTAATAATAACTAGCATTTGTATTGTGCTTTAAGGTTTGTACAATGCTTGACATATGTTAGCTCATTTGATATTAAAACCAACCTAGTAAGGAATGTACTCACCTGAGACAAAGTTTAGATGACTTGTCCCTGGTCAGAGAGCTAGTATGTGTTGGAAAAAGACTTAGAACTGAGATATTCCTGACTCCAATTCCTTCTCTCTATTCACTGAAACACCGTTGCTGATCTTGTGAATAAGAAACATCATAGATTTAGATTGTGAAGTAAAAAGCATCATATATTTAATGCTACCTGAGACCGTAGACCCCATCAAGCGCAACCCACTCATTTTCTAGTTGAAACAACCACAAAGAACTTAAATGACTTGCCCTGAGTCATAGAACTACTAAATGTCCGGGGTGGTATTTGACCCTAAGGGTTCCAGGGCTTTCCTCCCCCCCCCCCCCACATCTCACTGTAGAGACAGTTTTATCCTTATCATTTTATGGGTGAAGGAACATTCTCAGAAAGGTGAAGTAATGATTGCAGGCAAGTAATCAGTAAGTAGCAAAAGAAACACACTCGTGTCTTCTGACTCTAAAGCCTGGATATCAAGCCAATTTGCTATCAGAAATTAGAAAGCATAATGGAAATGTTAACACCAGGCCTGGGCAATGAAGAACTCATAGGTGCAGTTTTGCAAATCACTTTCCTCAATACAATTCTGTGAGGAAAGTAATGGAAGAAGTACTCTTCCCATTTTATAGATGGAAAAAAGTATTAAGAAGATAGGAGATTTGACCACATTTGCACAATGAGTAAGTTCCTAAGGAAAGATTTTAACTGAAGTCTCCTAACACTAAGTTCAGCAGATTTTCAAAACAAGAAAAACTACAGAAGGATATGAAGTTTGATGATATTTGAAGACGATAGCGTTTCAGAAATTTTTAAAAAAGTATCTTGTACGTAATAAGTAGGCGTATGATAGATATTTGTTAGATTTAAGGGTATTGAGTTTTATTTCAGAGTTTTGAAGTATTTGAGAAGAGGTGGGCAAGGTGGGAGTTGCCTCTTCAGGCAGAATGTGATGCCAAATGTAAATGTGACAGCAAATGTACAGTAAAGGATTATTCTGTTTCCTATTAAGAACAAGTTACTGTGCCCAGGCTTGAAATGTTATGGGTATTTTTGGTATTGTTGCAATAGAACACCATACGGCTACTAATCCACACTGCTCTATTAATTCTTCATAGCAGGGAGAAAAAAATGTATCTAAATTTAAGAGCTAAGAATATTTCAAATGCCATGTACTCTGAAATGTTTTTCAAAGATACTCTGAGTTGTGAAACTGTAATCATATATTAGTTCCTGTATGTTTCAAACCATGGGCAAAATGGATTTACATGGTCATGATTCATAAGAGCCCAGTCAAATGGTCCAGTCATTTTGATCTGCCACATCCTATGCATGTAACCCCAAAGACAGGAGGAACCTTGGGCTACCAGTTCTTATTGCTCTTAGCTCTGTTTTAATGAGCCATGGTGAATCAGAACAAACATCTCTTCCTTCCATCACATTGACATTGACATGAGCTAAATAAATAATCTATAAATAAGACAATCTCTAGTTCTTCTTTGATTCTGGAAAATTAAAGAAAAGTTATTTAGAACTCCAAGAATTCTTAAAAAATAATTTCAATTCAACCTCTGTGGCCTTGTTTGTTGGTTGGTTTTGTTTGGGCAGATAAAAAATCAGAGGACCATTGAAGGTCATTGAGTTACTGGATTGTCACATAGAAATAATTTGAATGCAGTTTTCCCAAAGCCCAATTGAGGGTAATTTAGTTTGGTTTTTTTTGACATTCCAACCAAGTAATATAACATTTCTTTTCAATATCTTTTAGTTCCAGAAAAAAAGGATAACCTATTTAACTTTTGAATAAAAACATGCTTTGGGATCTTTGGAATAGGAAAGTTGTCTAACTCATGAATGACACATGGTTTTCTTGATGTTTTCTATTTCCAATCAGCACGAGGAGGTAAGGGGAGTTTGTGTATATACTTACATACATATACACACATAACCTCATGAATAGATGTGTATAGGTGTGCGTATGTATATATTATATGCATATATAGTACATTGTGTGCAAACATATATAGATATATGGATATGTATGCACAAATATTTGTGTAAACATGTATACAAAACAACATGCACATATGTGTACATATTGCACATATTGTGTGTATGTGTATACTTATGTACATATATATGTTTTCATGTATGCTATAATATCTCAAGAGAAATCTGCAAAATGTTGGTGGCACCTCCACAGTTACTATGTCACAGATTCACATTTTTAAAAACATTTTAAGCAGAATTGAATTAATAAGGATTATTGAACTTTAAAATGACAGTGGGTTTCACAAAAATCTCCCTTGGGATGATGGAAGACAGAAGTTATTGTATGACTAGGTGTACATAAAGCCAAAACAATTGGTCACTTCATTTAGAGGAGGGAGTTAAGTTGATTAGTAGGTAGTAAGATCTTCACCTTTCAGCCAGACATATTGGCATGTTATAAAAAGTCTTATGAAGATCTGATAAAAAGTAATATAAGCATAATATGTCCATACCCTCTCATTTATCCCCTAAACAATTATGACAACCCTTTAATTGGTCTTCCTCCTTCCAAATTAGAGTCACAAAATATCAGAGGTAGAAAAGACCTCAGAGATCATCTAGCTTAATCCCCTTATGTAACATATTGCTATATTTGTCTATTTACAACTATATTTAAACAACTATGTAAACTTTAAAGTACTACAAAGATGTCAATTTTATAAAGTGCTATGCAAATGTCATCAGAGTAAATGGTTTTGAACCCTCATTCTGCTTTTGACTACTTATAGGACATTGAGTAATTTTCCTCACCTTTCTCAGCCTCAGTTTTCTCATTTGTCAAATGAGATAACATGAGCTAAATAAATAATCTATAAATAGGTAACTTTTCTGGGTTCTATTCCTAAGACAACCAGAACTAGGTTGTCTAATGTTCCTAATTTCTCTAAGTAGTATTATCTTATGTGAGTTATTATTATTATAATATTTGAGTGTTCATTAGCATTAATTTGTTCCAACTACTTTACTAATGTTATTCAATTTAAAAAAATTCAAATTGGCTAAACAAATATATATATAATATATATATAATTACAATCATTTGAAACCTATTGAATGAGTTTTTCCAAATAACTGTATTAGCAACAATAAAAAATGGAAGACATTTACTTATTTTCAGTTCGTTATCCTTTCCAACAGTCCCAAGGACATGAATTACTTAGCTGTGAAATTTCTAGGTCTTCATAGAATTAAATCCCTTCAATGGCCACCTCCTATAAAACCCCATCTTTCCATTATGGAATAAAGTGATGAATATATGGAAGCTAACATATTCCAATAGCTATCTATATATTTCCAATTAATGTATACATTAAGCATGTGAATGTTTAATCCAGATGAAAGACATCATATAGACCTGGTCTAAATTTGTTGACAATAATTGCCTAAAAGGGATCCTCAAAATCCATTTGAGGTGTGACCAAAATTAACAAGCACCTATATCAAGCATGAAAATAATGCAACATGAAGTAGTGAAAGTAGAAGTAAAGTAGAAGTAAAGAAATCTAGGATAGCATGCAACTTTCATTAAAAATTAGAAAACCAATTTTCTAGGGATTTCCAAATCCATTGACATTTCTTTGACATTTGACTTTTTTAAATTTCTTTTTTTTATTTTTAATTTACAGCATTCCATTCTATAAGTTTTTGAGTTCCAAATTTTCTCCCCCTCCCTTTCCTATCCCTTCCCCCCCCCCAAGATGGCTTGTAATCTGATATAGGTTCTATATATACCTTCACATTAAACTTATTTTCACAATAATCAAATTGTAAAGAATAGTTACAACCAAGGGAATGATCCATGAGAAAGAAGAAAGAAAATGAAAAGAGATAGAGAGAGAGAGAGAGAGAGAGAGAGAGAGAGCAAATAGTTTGCTTCAATCTGCATTCAGACTCCATAATTCTTTCTCTAGATGTGGATAAATTTTTCCATCATGAGTCTTTTGGAGCTGTCTTAAAAACATGCATTATATTTTGACATTTCAATAGATACTTCAAAATAATTCATTTTCTTACAATATTTTTTCTAATGTCATCATCTTTACAAATCAATTATATCTGTGATGACTTTTGTATTTATTTCTCTTGTGATAAATTTCTTTTGGGGAAAATTCATTCCATTTTACTTTCTTTAGGGAGTTTGTAGCTTTTCCTCCAATACTACCATGCCATATTTCTTGTTTATATGTTGTATTAAACATTTGATATATTTTGGGGGTATCTATTTTTTTCAATTAGAAAATTATTTATAGTTTAGCTGAAAAATAAGCTATTGACAGTAACTTTGGATACAGCAAGTTCTGCTCTTAGGCTGGCTGCAGGATGAGGAGTACTGGACAGATAGATATACAGGCATTCAGGCTGACTCAGATTCATTCATATGCCTTCATGATCTCCTTGATTTCTAAGGGACAACTCATGGGTCTTTTATAGGTGTTTCATTTGCTATCCACATGTCATTTAGGGGACTAGAAGAATGCCTCCTACATGTTGGATGGGCCATTTTGGAGAACTTATGGGTTGACATGGCCAAGATTTTCACATGATGGTTTTGTTGAAATCTGTGCCGCTGAAGGGTATATTCACATTGGCAAGGTTGTAGACCAATTGTAGTATTGAAATAATTAAGCTATCATAAACATCAATTTCAAGAGCTTTGCAGTTCAGAAAGAAAGGAGGCAATGCCACACAATGAGAAGAATATTGGCTCAACAACCTTGTGGAGTAGGTAGTGCAAGCATAATTACCCTCATTTTACAAATTGAATTTACATTGAGGTTCAAAGAGTTGGAATCAGTTGCCTAAGATGACACAGCTAGTAAGAGTTAGTCTTTGCTGACTCCAGTTTCAGGGAGTACTCTTTTTATTATCTCATGCTGTTTCCCATAGGAAACTAACTGAGTAAAAGATACATAAGATACAAGCACAGATAATAATGAGAAAACCAAGTACTTGATAAATTCCATTAGTAGAAATCAAGTGATATCTTAACTCTTATTAAAACAGGTTATTATGAACAGGATAGTTTGAAGGGAATGGGGGCTGAATTTACTAGGGAAGTGTGGTAGGGAAGGCAAAACTGGCATAGAGAACAGCATAAGCAAAAATAAGTAGGTAAGCATACATTTGATGACAAAGACACAATTTTAAAAGATAACAGACTAGAGCATTTGACCATATGTAATTAGATAAAATTTACTTGTGATACTTTTATTTAAATTTTGACCCATCATTTGATTTCTTTGGTCTAGTACATTTTGGAGTGATGGAGAAGAATTCAGTTTGGCTGGAATGTAGTACTTGCAGACATATAATCCAAATATAGGCTTGTGTTAGATTGTGAAGAAGCTTGAATATTAGTTAACCAATCGACAAACATTCATTAAACACTTACATGTCAAGTACTGTGTTAAGCAGTGGTCAAGGAGTCAAGAATTTTAGACTTTACTTGGTGGCCAATGGGAAATCATCAAAGGTTTTTCAGCCAAGAAGTAGAATGATCGGACCTATGCATAAAAATATTTATTCTAGCAATGGTTGGGTGAACAGATTGGAATAGGTTGAAAAAATTGAAAATGCTTAGCCTAAAGAAAAAAAGACCTAAGGATAAGGGGGAGGAACTTAAGGATGGTCTTCATGCATTAGAAAGGCTGATATATGGAAAAGGGATAAACCTTGTTTGCTTGGCCCCAGAGAGCAGCACATTGGTGAAAGCTGGGAAATGGCAGATGAAAATTATCAAAAGAAGACTTTTTTAGCAACTGTAGGTAGCTGAATTTATACAAGCTACCTCAAAAGGTCACGAGATTCTATGCACTGGCCATCTTCACTCAAGACTGCCTGACTACATGTTAGGTATATTTAAATGGAATTTGTGTTAAGTTCTGGGTTGGACTAGATGATACTTCTATTTAAAACATGGATTCCACAACTCTGTGGAAACAAATTCCAACCCCTTCTTTACATAGCCATCCAATTACTTAAAATCAGTTGTCATGTATCCCCTTAAACTTATTTTCCAAATGCTAACATCCCCAACTCTTTCAAACCATCTTAATATAGAATGAACTCGGTGCCCCTCACCTGTCTGGTTGTTTCCATGGGGAAAGTCTCCAGCTTATTAATGTCCTAACCAATCTAACAGGTATGAGATAGGTAGGTACCACTATTCCTTTCAAGCTTCTATTACTCTGAAAAAATAACTGCCATAGTTTAGTGGCCTGCAAGTTCAACATACAAGAACAATGGTGATAGCATACACACTCACACACAAACACACACACACACACACACACACACACACAAATACTTTTCTAAAGAGGCTAGCATCCAGAAAAAGGGAGGTGATTGTTCTATTGTGTCTTCTGCAAAGCAATTCAGTGGACAGAGTACTGGATCCGGGATGAGGAAGAATTAAGTTCAAATTTTGCCTCAGATGTTTATTATTTGTGTGACTCTGGGTAAGTCACTTAACTTCTGTCTACCCCCAGTTTCTTCAAATGTAAAATAAATATAATAATAGTATATCACTTCTAGAGTTGTGGTAAGGATCAGATAAAATAATATTTTAAAATGCTTGGCATTTAAGAATGCTTCCTTCTTTCTTTCTTTCCTTCTTTTTTCACCCTTCCTTCCTTAATCCCTCCTTTCCTCCATCCCTCCCTTCCTTAACCCCTTCTCTACCTTTTTCCCTTCCTTCTCTCCTTCCCTTTCTTTCCTCCCTTCCCTCCTTCCTTTCCCTTTCTTCCCTTCCTTCCTTCCTTCCTTTTCTTCTTTCCCTCCTTCCTTCCTTCTTTTTTATCCTTCCTTCCTTAATCCCTCCTTGCCTTCTTCCCTCCCTTCCTTACCTCCTTCTCTACCTTCTTCCCTTCCTTCTCTCCTTCCCTTTCTTCTTTCTCTTCCCTCTTTCCTTTCCTGCTTTACCTCCCTCCCTTCATTTCTTCCTTCTTTTCTTCTTTCCTGCCTTCCTTTCTTCTTTCTTTTCTTGTCAATTCACATTTGGAGTATCACATTCACTTCTCAACACCACTGACAGCCCATTGTCTGTCAACTAGAAGTTCCATCACCTTTCTTTATAACAGAAGCTATTCACAGCTTAGATGCTTCAGAAGCTCGTGTCCATGATTGTATGTCATCTGAAAGTCTTAACAGATGGTAGTGTAGTCACAGTAAAGGAAAAAAAATACAGGAATGGAACAAAATGGAAAAAAAGTACAAACAATCCTGGAATGATTTCACGGGGGAGGAGGAGCAGTAGACATTCTGTTGCTAAAACATATTTTCACAGACAAGATGGCATTTCATAAATGAGCAGTGCATAAATCAAGTCTGAATATTAATGATTTGTCCATTGAGCTGTAAAAAATGTAAATTTTAATCTTCAGTTAAATTGCAATTGAAAGGTTTTTTTTTTTTTATAAAGGTAGTAACAGAAAGGATTCTTTACTCTGAAATGTTAAAAGAAAGATCTATATTCTGTTTAGGAATGCTTCAGTACAAGAACACATGAATGTCTCATCTATTAAACTAGTCAATCTGTGTTTGTAGCTTGGATTAGATTATATTAGATATATTCTGTCTGAAAATCTTCCCATGTACATGGGTATTTTCTCATCTTTCAAGTTACATAGTATCTCAAGCTCAATTATGCTATAATAGCTTTCAGTGTTTGCTATGATTGAGTCCTCTGAATATTTAAAATTATATGAGAATATTTCAACATCCTGCTTTGCAAACCTCCTGTATTTACAGCAGGGAGAAAAATATTTGAAAATGTGTCCAGCTGTCTGTATTACACAGCTACTTTCTGCATATCAAACATTTTTATATGAATCACTGCATTATTTCTGTAATACAAATGAAAATCATAATGTTATTACTATTTCATAAGTGTTACTCATGATTTGCAAAGAAAGATTAAGGGGTTTAAAAACCTTCACAATAACATGAGATGCTCCTCTAAATAACCTCTGAAAGAACAGAATTCTATAGAATATTAACTTCCAAACAAATGAGAAGGCAGATATCAGTGAGAGAGAACAAGAATTAGGCAAGTCTTTCAGTCATTTGTTTATGACAGAAAGTTAAACATTATTTTCTGTAATATAAATTATTTTGCTATCTATTACATTTACTTATTTGTATATACGCTGCATCGCCCCAGAAGAATGTAAGCTCCTTGAGGAGAAATAATATTCCATTTTTTAAACTTCTTATCCTTAGTACCTTGCAAGTAAAAGATACCTATCAGGTGTTGACGGAACTGTTCATGAGTGTTCTGCTATTGTGCAATCAAATATCTGTAAGTGATTACTTTGTATTTCAATGATTCGACACTGTAGGGAGGAGGATTCCATTAGCTTTATTCTTTTAATTTTCTTCTCTCCAATGGAAAGTTTAAAAGACACCATAGCAGTGTATCTGTGAAACCACTCTGATTCAGAGTTTCTTCTCAGAATTGTTTCTGTCATTCATCAGCAAGGAAGATATTTCCTTAGATAGATAAACCTTTTTGACAGTTGGGCTCCTCAGTATAATTGACTGCCTCTGATACACCAACCCTGATGTCCTGGGTTCTGAAAAGTTGTGAGATCCAGAGGACCAGAAAGGGGTGGCTAAGATTGCCATTTCTGAGACTGAAGCTTAAACATAGCACAAGACCTGTGTTTATTTAAGCAAGAATTTCCTATACAAAAATCTAGGATTTGTATCATATTGATTTAACCTGTGGTCTAGGCTCTGAACACTGAGAGCCATGAACCATGTTCAATCGTGAAAGTTCTTTTTCAATAATCTTTATGACTCAGCTTCTGCTGAGTTCAGCTCCTGGGAACCTCTGAAATGTGGCTAAAGACCTTTTCTCAAAGGGTCCTATTTTTCCTCTTCTATGTTCCTTTGTATCGACGCTTAGGTTTTATGAAACATGTAACAAAGAATGGGTTTATTAAACAGAATGGAAGTTTCAGAAGGAACTCTCCAGTAGGAGAAGAGACAGCAGGGGTGAAGGGATGTTCTGGGATGAGAAAGCCATAGAAAATGAGGAAACTTCCAGGGGCAACACTAAGTTTCTGGAGCTGATTTGCTTTCTTCACTCTGCCTGATATACCAGGCACAAAAACTATCTCTCAGTTTGCAAATTCTCTAATATAGTCTGTTTTAAAATACTTGGCTCCCACATTCCTCATGGCTCACCAGAAGTGTAATTATTGCTATACAGTGGTTCCAGCCCACAAAAAAGAAAAGAATAAAATTCCTCTGTTGGCAAAGAGGAATAAAATGCTCAAGGAAGACCCTTGACAAAACCCAGTTTACAGTCTCTATAACATAAACACTGTTTCTTCTTGGCCACTGCAAAGGAGGAAAAAAAAGCTGCTTGAGTAAGGTGTGCATGGATCTATCTATTTATTTATTTGTATGTATGTGTGAGTAGATAAACACATGTACATACATATATACATATATACATATATGCACAAACATATTTGTGTATGTGTGTCTTCATATGCCAGATTAGGAATGGTTTTAAAAGTATGGTAATTAATTTATATTTGATTTGGTAATAGGAAGTCAAAAGCTGAATTGTTGAATAAAGAAGCATGATTAGAATGATGATGTATTAAGATTACTTGGGCAGTGGTGTGAAGAATTAATTGGATAAGGGATGGACCAGAAGCAGGAAGACCAGCCATTACAATAGTCCATACTAACAGTGATGAAGTCCAGTCCTGGGCTACCACAATTAGTCTGGGATTCTGCAATGATAAGCTGATTGACTCCATTTCTCAGCTTGGGTTGTTAGGAAATAGAAACACTAGAAAGTAATTTATGTTAAAGGGCAGTAGCATAGGCATCATTAACCTTTTCAGTTTGTTCCAAGTGGCTCAGAATTTTGTACTGAACAAAACAGAGGACAAGAAGAGAGGTTAAAAGGAATTTTCACTAATTTCACTCAATTTCTTTTCCATTTGAGGAAGTAGATCATTGAAATGTTTGCTCCAACAGATGGAAGAAGATAAGAATTGATAATTAAAATGAATTATTTACCACAAGTTAGATAAGAGAAGAAGTGAGAGAAAGGTTGCTGTTGTTATGTGTTTGTCCTTCTTTCTTTAAGAGGACCACGGTGTCAGGGAAAGATGACATGACTTACAGTTGACTTTGATTGGAGTGAGGGAGGGCTGTGCAAGGTCACTAGCCTCACTTTCTCCTACAGAGCCATCTGGTTCCAGTGGCCTGATATTCATCAGGATGGCTAGAGATGGCCCAGGATGCAATAGGAGACCTTGGCCCTTTTGAGCTAAAGTCTTTCCAAGTTCTCACTTTGAGTGGGGTAAAGACCATTCAGTGAATAGGCCTCTTTAAGAAGTGAGTCAAGTGGGGGCAGAGCCAAGATGGCCGTGTGAGAATAGCATCTTACCGAAGCTCTCTCACAAGTTCTGTCAGATACCTCTAAAAAAGTGAATCTGAGAAGATATGAGAGAGTTAAAAACCACTAACAGTGTGAGTGGGGCAAATTTCCAAGCCAGGATAGTCTGTAAGGTCGACGGGATGGTTCTGTAAGCTGGGAGAGCGCTCAGCATGGGGAGCTCTGCGAGATAGCACTGAAGTGGAAGCAGCTGCGGGAACCAACCAGAGAGACAAGCTGGGAGAAAGCTGGGTGCCCGAAACAGGCGGAGATCCCCAGGCCTCCCAACACAAGACTGAAGCCTGTTGAAGCAACGAGAGGCAGCAGCTCAATGCCTCTGACCATAAGACATCTACTCCTGAGGCTCTCAGCCCAAAGGACTGAAACGCACCTTCTTGAACTTCCGGGATACATAATGGCCAGGAAAACCACTCTAATCCCTCCCTCACCCCCACCCAGAGAATTCCTCAGGGAAAAAAATGCTGCAATAGAGGAGACAGAAGTAGGATTTCAGAAATTGGAATATGATATTATGAAGGGCAAAGGAGCTGGGAGTACAACCAAGGATCAAACACCCAGCAAGACTGAGCATAATTTTTCAGGCAAGGAGATGGACATTCAACAAAATAAGGGAATTTCAGAACTTCCTGATGAAAAGGCCAGAACGCAATGGAAAATTTGATCTTCAAACACAAAACTCAAGAGAGACATAAAAAGGTAAACAGGGTGAAGAAACCTCCATAAACCTTATTAAACAATAAGGACAAATTATTTACATCTTTATATAGAATTGTATCATCTTACGTATGTTTTATACATATATATGTGTACATATACATGTGTCAATCTTAGGAATAGTACGGTTATGATAATTGAAAGGAATACACACAGACTTTGGATATCTGTATAAGGTAACTGATATAAGGATAAAAACCATAATTAAGAGATGTAAAGGGAGAGTTCTGAGAGAAGAGGTAAGGAGGTACTAGAAAAGGGTAAATTACATCAAATGAAGAGGCACAAAAACACATTATAGTAGAGGGAAAGAAGGGAGGGAGAAGAGCAGTATTTGAGCTTTACTGTCATCAGATTTGGTTCAAGAAGGGAATAACATACCCTGATAAGTATAGAAATCTAACTTGTCCTACAGGCAATAGGAGGGGAAAGGGGGAAATAAAGGAGGGGGGTGGTCAGAAGGCAGGGAAGAAATAGCAAGTGGAAAACAGGAAAATAAGGGAAGGGCCAGGAGGGAGAGTAAACTGAGGAAGGCGGTGGTCAAAAGCAAAACTTTGTTGGGAAGTGGAAGGGGAAAGGAAGAAATAAAAGCATAAACAGCAGGGAAATAGGATGGAGAAAAAGACCCAGATAGAAATCATAACTGTGAATATGAATGGAATGAACTCTCCCATAAAACAGAAGCAGATAGCAGAATGGATTAAAAACCACAATCCTACAATATGCTGTTTACAAGAAACACATTTGAAACAGGGGAATACACACGGTAAAGGTAAAAGGCTGGAGTAAAATATATTGTGCTTCAGTTAAAGTAAAAAAGCAGGGGTAGCAGTCCTAATCTCAGAAAAAGCAAAAATAAAGATAGAAGTAATTAAAAGAGAAAAGGAAGGACACTACATCTTGCTAAAAGGCACCATAAACAATGAAGCAATAACATTGTTTAACATATATGCACCAAGTGGTATGGCATGCAGATTCCTAGAGGAGAGGTTAAGGGAGTTACAAGAAGAAATAGACAGCAAAACAATAATAATGGGAGACCTCAACCTCCCCCTCTCTGAACTAGATAAATCTAACCTCAAAATAAACAAGAAAGAAGTTAAGGAGGTGAATAGAATTGTAGAAAAGGCAGATATGATAGACCTCTGGAGAAAACTGAATGGGGATAAAAAGGAATATCCTTTTTCTCAGTGGTGCATGGCACATAATCAAAACTCAACCAAGTACTAGGGCATAAAAACCTCACAATTCAGTGCAGAAAGGCAGAAGCAGCCAAAGCATCCTTTTCAGATCACGATGCAATAAAAATTATTTGTCATAAAGGACCATGGAAAAATAAGCTAAAAATTAATTGGAAACTAAGTAATCTAATTCTAAAGAATGAGTGGGCCAAAGAACAAATCATAGAAACAATTAATAACTTCATTGAAGAAAATGACAACAATAAGACAACATACCAAAACTTATGGGATTCAGAAAACAAACAAACAAACAAATAAATAGATAGATAAATAACTAAGAAAATAAAAGAAGTGAGTCAAGGGACTGTCCCTTTAATCCAAAAAAAAAATCAAACTGAAAGGGGAGGACCCTCAGGGTTGCTGGCTAAAAGAGAAAACTGTTACTATTTACTATTTACATTCACTCTGTGCTACGAGGCCAGGCACCTACTGTTGTCTGTTCTAGGAGCTCCAGAGTGAATTGGAAGAGGAGGTACTGGATAAGAGAAGTATTCAAAGATGCAGCTAATGGCACATTGCATAGAGCACTAGGACTCAATCAGGGAAATCTGAGTTCAGATTTGCCTCCAGGTATTTACTAGCTCATTTTCCTTGGGCAAGTTACTTGACCTCTCCCTGCCTCAATTTCCTCAACTGTAAAATGGGGATAATCAGTATCTACCTCACAGAGTTGCTCTGAGGATCAAATAAGATAATATTTGTAAAGTATTTAAGGTAGTACCTGGCACATGGTAGATAATATATGCTTGTTTTCTTTTTCCTTTCTTTCCAAAAAATAGATATGATTTTAGCTTAGTTATCTGTTTTGAAAGAGAGATCTTCACAGTCAGAGAATTGGAGAACTATAACCCTCATCAGGAGAAATACTTTTTAACCAAAGAATTCTTGGTGGATGTTAGACAAGAAATTAAGTGACCCTGAATACAATTGGATAGCTATAGATCAGCTGGTGCTGAGAAGGCTGCCTGGTAGCATTCATTAGAATGGTGTCCAGAGACAAATAGACCAAGTAGAGAACAGAATTATGATGTTACCAGAAGACATCAGCAAGTCTAAAGCACTAGAGGTATGAGCTATTTCTGATTTATGCCTTGGCCATACATATTCCCCTTGTGGGACTCATCCCAAAATCTGAAGGGTTACCTGAGCCTCGCTTTGTGTTTTAGCCAAGATTAAAATTCATCCTTTTGGCTTTTTTGGTATATATACTGTTTATTTTTTTTTCAATTTATTCTATCTGACTTCTGTAGGGTGTAGTTATTTTAAACTGTTATTGAACACTTTAGTTTTGGACACTGTGACAGGATTTTTGTTTCTTAGTTTGTATTTTCCTAATGGCTGATTTCTTCAGGGTAAGAACTGTGTGAATACTTCCACTACTACTGTTGATCAACAACTCAGTAATTTATAATCTTAGTTATCTGGGTTATGGATAGGTAAAGTGACATGCCCAGCTAATATGTGAAAAAGCAGAGAGTGTAACTCTGATGGGCTAGTCACATTGTTCAAATGCAAAACATACACTTGCCAAAAAGACTATTTTATGGAAAAATGACACAGGGCAAGTGCTCACATGGTGGCCAGAAGAAGCAATGCAAGGACACTCTTAAGGTCCCCCTTAAGAACTTCAGAATTGATTGTGTGACAGGGGAGACACTAGCACAGGACCACTCAGCATGGCATGCCTTCATCAGAGAAGGTGCTGTGCTCTATGAGCAAAGCAGAATTGAAACAGCTCAAAGGAAATGCAGGATGCACAAATTTAGAGCATCCACCACAAATGTTCATGTGGACTATTTGTGCCTGACCTGTGGCAGAGCATTCTGAACTCATATTGGTCTGATCAGCCACAGTCAGGCACATTGAAACTTGACTCTAGCATAGTGATGCCATTTTGGTCCTCTTTGAGAATGAAGGATAATAACCAACTAACCAATCAACCAACCATATATGTATACTACATGGGTCATCCCTGTATGTGATCAACCTTTTCAACAAATACTCTTCTAATTGAGGGTGTGTTTATTCATGGGAGAGTGAACTGAATGTTTATGTCATATTTATCATTATCTAAGATACATAGTTTATGTTATATTTGTTGCTTTAAGTGACTTTCCTTTGAACTGAGTATCTTCCCGATGATTTATAAGAATAAATGCATTGATGAGTGCTCATTACATATGGTGTGAAGAGGATTCTGACAAACTGAATAACTGGAAAATGGATTAGCTTTTTGAGGGTCTATTGGTATTGGATGCTTCATGCGATGCTATATTATCATCAGTGATGTGAAGGGACTGCATATTTCAAAGATAGATTGGAAGCCTGATTGGTCAGTTTATCATAAAAAAAAGCAAAGACTATTCTCTGAGACTAGAAGGAAGGAAGGAAGGAAGGAAGGCAGGAAAGAAAAAAGAAAGGAAAAAGGAAGGAAGACAGAACGAAGGAAGGAAAAAAGGAAGGAAGGAGGGAAAAAAAGGAAAGAAGAAAAGAATGGAGGGAGGAAGGAGGGAAAGAAGGAAGGAAAGAAGAAAAGAAAAAGGAAGGAAGGAAGACAAAAAGAAGGAAGGAAAAAAGGAAGGAAGGAGGGAAAAAGGAAAGAAGAAAAGAATGGAGGGAGGAAGGAGGGAAAGAAGGAAAGAAGGAAAGATGGAAGGAAAGAAGAATGGAAGGAAAGAAGGTAGGAGAAAGGAAGAAAACCCAGGTATTAGGATGACCTGAACTTCAGTTTTCCAGTCATCTTCAGGATCACATAATATGCTGTCTACCACTTACCAGATAGACCAGTTCAAGAGCTTCTTCACTGCAGGAAGGGACCACAGTTTTATCAGAGATTGTTTTTAGTCACTCCAACTCTGTAATGAGGAAGAGGTGAGAGAGAAATGTCAGTCATATGTGTGTGGAGGTGTTTTGGTTAGTAAGCCATCCCACTGCAGGATGGAGGTTCTTTTCACTGCATATCTCCTTCAATCTGGCTCCTCCAAATGATAGCAGATAATTAGGCTAAGATTATATCTGTTCTTTGAACTCCTCTCCCCATACTCTTAACTCTAACTCATTCATTTGTCATGATTAGAAGTATACCTGAGTAAGATGTAAAAAAGAGTACACTTGTCATCCGTCACTGTCCTAGGTTCTAAGGGATAATTTCAGAGGCTTGAATGTTGTTATAGAACAAAAATAATTCTCTGTGATCAATTTAGAGATAATATAAACAATTTTGAGAAAAAAAGAAGTGTTTGAAGTAAGATAAAGTATAATTCATAAAAATATTGGGTGGTGGGATCTCTCAAGAAAAAGTAAGTGGCCTTTTTTTATAAACCACTGAACAAAAGGGGTACTTAGGTGTTCCAAAGAATTTGTTACTGTCCTCACAGCTTTTCCATTTAGTGTTTCCTTAGTGGACAATAACAGCTCATTCTCTCTTCAGTAGCTCTAAGATTTGAAGAGCTACTCTGGCATTTTGCTGAAAAAGAAAGACCCAAACTTAGACAGTTTTAAGACCTCTCATGATGTCTTTGAAAGAGAAAGATACATGACATTTTTGATGGCAAGAAATAAAATTAGCAATGATGTCAAATCTAATAAATAGTAAGTGAGATTCAATCTTTATTATAATTCATGTCTTCATGAATTTAATACAGGACTTGGCCTGTACTAAACATGTCTATAATGTTCAAAGATTTTGGCACTCATAAACTGCCTCAGAAAAGAGGAAACATTTAAAATATTAACCTATGTTTCAAGGATATATTTAGGAACACTTATGGAAGCAGATCACTATACCATTTGACAGTGAATAGGATAAGGCTAAGTTTTCTTTTGGGATAGCTAAGTGGTACAATGGATTGACCACTAGACCTGGAGTTGGGAAGACCAGGTTCAAATCTCGCCTCAGACATTTACTAGCTGACTGACCCTTGGCAAGTCATCTAACCCTGCTTGTCTCAGTTTCCTCATCTGTAAAATGATCTGGAAATGGCAAACTATTCCAGTATCTTTGCCAAGAAAACCCCCAAAAGTGGTACAAAGATTCAGATGTAATCAAAACAACTGAACATCAGAAACAAGCTTTCTTTCATGAGATTTTGGTGTTAACTTTAAAAATACTGGCATCAAGCTTGTGTTCTTAAATATATGTGTGCAGGCATGCATAGTATTGTATTTAAAGCTAAGTATTATTCCTCTTCCCTAGTATGTCATAAACATAGGAACATAGATTTTTATCTGCTAGAAGAGGTATGAATTCCCCTTTTTGTGCATCCATATTGTCCAGAATTATAGAATTTGAGGAGTGGAAGGAGCCATGAAGGCCAACTTGTCCAATCCATAGACAACACTCATCTCCGCTAAAGCATATTCACTAAAAAATTGCATTCTTTCTATTTGAAGACCTCTAAAGAGAGGAGAACTCACCACTTCAAGAGGAACCCATTTCACTTTGACACCTCTAATTGTTAGGAAATTTTATTGTTGTTTTCCTGACAGCAAACCTAAATGTGCCTTTTTGTAACTTCCCCCCATGACTTCTGGTTCTGTCTTTTGAAGTCAAACAGAATAACCTGAAATCCTACTCCATAGGGCTATCATGGCCTATTCCTGCCTTTCTTTCTCCACATAGAACATGCCCAGTTACTTCAAGCAATCCCTTATATAATGGTATATAATGGACTCAAGGCCCTTCATTAAGCTGGTTGTCCCACGCTAGACACTCTCCAAATTCTCAATGGTCATTCTGAAATCATGATACCCATAACTGAGCACAGACATCCAGATTAGGTTTGGCAATGGCAGAGAACAATGAGTTTATATCTCCCTATTACAGGAAGCTATACCCTTCTTAGGGCTGCCCAAGTTTGCATTGATTTTTTTGGTTTACATACCACACTACTGACTCAGCTTGCGGTACATTAAAACCACTATTATATATGTGTATGTATGTATGTATGCATGTATGTGTATATCTGTATATGTATATATGCACATACATACATGCATGTGTGTATACTATATGTATATGTATATATATATATATATCTTTTCAGAACAACTGCTATCTTCTCATGTCTCTCCCCATCTTATACTAGCAAAGTTTATTTTTTTAACCAATCACATAATTCCAAAAGCACATTTATCCTTATTGAATTTCATGTTTTTAGGACTCAGCATATCATTTAGGCCTAGCATGTCAGGTTCTCTTTGGATCCTGACTCTGTTGTCTAGTGTTTTTTTTTACTATTCCTCTCAGCTTTATGATATCTTTAAGTCTAATGAGCATGCCATCCATGACATGCCCTATTCCAAGTAATTGATATAACTGTTAAATAGTACAGGGCTAAGCTTTGATTCTCAGGTTAATAGTCAAACTCAAATAGAAATGAAGAGGGTCACTAAAAATACATATGGATCCATGCAGCTTTGTATTGACTTAGAAAAAAAAAGAATATTCACATTATCTACATTTAATTGTATATTTATTTATTCTTCTAAATGTCTTCAAATTATAATCTGGTTCCAGTGGTACTTGGGTGTTATTGGTGGCAAATGGGCTGTTTAACCCCTCTGCCTTATGGCTCTCCAGTGGACACTTCCTGTCATGTTGTCAGTAAACCTGTCACAGTTACTCTTTGAATCTAGTCACCCAGATAGTTCTGGATCTGTTTCTTTTATCAACTAATTCAGGGCTGTCCAAAATATGGCCTGCGGGCCACATGCGGAACCACAGTGCAATCTTATGCAGCCCACCTGTGGATTTTAGTTTTCACAATTGAAAAAATAAAATAATAATTTTCATGGAATGCCTACTAGATTTTTTAATTCCATCACTAATAAATAATCTCATGGATGTTAATTTTCTTTGGTGTTTTTAAGCAATATTACGGACAGAACATATTGCATGGAATTTTCAATCTGTGGGATGCATTTCCATCTGTACAATGAAGACTAGTCAGTATGCACCTAGCTTTATACTGTCGTGTGGTTGCTTTGTTGTTTTTTGTTTGCTTTCATTTTTCACCTGTCATATTGATGACACTTTGCTAAAAATCCATAACATTCCTTTCATTTAGTCCTTTAGAAATAATGTAAAAAAGAAAAGGTCAGTATGATATAACCTATTTTTGATGAAGCTGTATTAGCTGGTAATTACTTCTTCCCTTTCCAGATGTTCACCAGCCATATCTTTAATGATCAGTTCTAGAAGTGTCCAAGGATTCAAGTCTACTGGCCTATAAGTTTTAGAATCTCTTCTCACTTTTTTTGAAAATTGTTACATGATTTGTTCTTCTCTAATCTTAAGGCATCTATGTTATTTCTCAAGATCTTTCAAATATCATTGATAGTCCTTCAGTAATCATATCCATCATTTTTAAAAAGACATTTCCCATTTTAAAAAATCCTTTATTCTGGCACTGACTTAAGTTCACTGTTTTGTGAGCAGATGTTGCTAACGTCACCTTGAGAACACCAAAAGCTTACAGATCCACAGTCTGAGCTGTCCTGAGATAATACCCCAAGAATTCAGAAGGACAAAGTTCACCCCAGGCATCCCCCTACTCCAGAAGTATACAAAGCCCAACCCTAACATGGTTTCTAAAGTCAGAAAATACAGTGGAAGAATGAGCAAGGAAAGAATTCCACCATAAAGAACTGTTGTACAGGTCAGGAAGCTTAAGACAAACCTAGAAGAAAAGCGTTCCTCAAAATCTACAACCAAAGCTTGTCTGATTTACCTTTAAAAGGTCAAGTGATCCCTGGGAAAATTCTGGAACATGTTATTTATAAGATAGTAGTTTGGTAAACTTATAGAAAAGAATGTGTTAATTACCAGCTAATATAACATCATACACCCATAGTAATATGTAAACTTCCCCTGTGCCTAACAGAGTACCATAAAAATAGTAGTTCCTTTTAAATGCTTGTTGGACTAAATTGGATTGAATTGCTTAGGCCAGGGCTGTACAAAATAACACCTGTGGGCCTAATGTGGCCTTCAGTACAATTTTATGCAGTCCACCTGTGGGTTTTAATTTTCACGAGCTAAAAAATAAAATAATAATTGAATGGAATGCATATTAGATTTTTCAATTCCATCACTAATAAATAATCTCATTGATGTTAATTTTCTTTGGTGTTGTTAAGCAGTATTACAGATGGAACATATGACACAGAATTTTCACTTGATCTGTGGGATACATTCCATCTGTACAATGCATATTAGTAAGGATGCACCTACCTTTATACTGTTGTGTCGTTGCTTTGTTATTTTGTGTTTGCTTTTGTGCTTCATACCTTTGCTTGTCATATGATGACGTGCATTCCCCAACTTTCTATTAGTGTACTGTATTTTTTATTATGGGTGCTGCCCTCGAATAATTATTTTATTTTAATGCAGCCCTAAGATAACCTACGGTTGGACAGTTCTGACTTAGGCTAATATTCAAATTTGTTTCCATTTCCTGAGAGTACATAGACCAGCAATTGAGAGGTAGTGGTGGCTGAGAAATACTGGGTGCCAAGAAAAAAAAAAAAAAAACATTGTTTAAGAAATAAGATATTGTGCTGGTAAGCAGGGACTAGAGTGAGCTCTGTACCCGAGTCCCTCCAAAAACCTATAAAAAATGGCTCTGAACCAATTCTAGAATGGTAGAACCCACAGAACAGCAGAGGGAAGCAGGGCTCCAGCCCAGGACAGCCTGGATGGTCTCTGGGTGAAGTTTATTCTACACGGAGCTGGGAGCTGGGAACGGAGTGGAGCAGAGCCCAGCCTGAGCGGCGTGGACCATCCAGACCAGAAGCCAGGTGGAGGGGGCCCTAGCGCCCTGAATATGTGAGCTGTGGCAGTTACCAGACCCCTCGACCCACAAGCACCAAAGACTGCAGAGAAGGTTAGTGGGAAAAGCTGCGGGAGTGGAAGGAGTTCGAGGTTCAGCTTCCAGCCCCAGGGGCAGCGGAGGTGGGGCAGCTACAGCTGTTGTTACTTCCGGCTCCAGGCCCACCTGGTGGGAGGAATTAAGTGGCGAATCAGAGCAGGAGTGCAACAGCCTGCTGAAGATCTAAGCCCAGTCTGGACTGGGGGTTCTTGGGGAAGGAGTAGTGCGGGTCTGACAGAGCTGGCACCTACCCCCCAAACGTGGAACATAGAACTCGTTAGTCTACAAGCAGTCATACCCCACTGAAAAACTCAAGGGTCAAGTTAGTTGGTTGGGAATATGGCCAGGCAGCGAAAACACGCCCAGATTCAGTCTCAGACTTTGGATTCTTTCTTTGGTGACAAAGAAGACCAAAACATACAGCCTAAAGAAGACAACAAAGTCATAGAGCCTACAACAAAAGCCTCCAAGAAAAACATGAACTGGCCCCACGCCATAGAAGAACTCAAAAAGGATTTGGAAAAGCAAGTTAGAGAAGTAGAGGAAAAATTGGGAAGAGAAATGAGAAGGATGCGAGAAAACCATGAAAAACAAGTCAATGACTTGCTAAAGGAGACCCAAAAAAATACTGAAAAATACACTGAAGAAAACAACACCTTACAAAATAGACTAACTCAAATGGCAAAAGAGCTCCAAAAAGCCAATGAGGAGAAGAATGCCTTGAAAGGCAGAATTAGCCAAATGGAAAAGGAGGTCCAAAAGACCACTCAAGAAAATACTACTTTAAAAATTAGATTGGAGCAAGTGGAAGCTAGTGACTTGATGAGAAATCAGGATATTATAAAACAGAACCAAAGGAATGAAAAAATGGAAGACAATGTGAAATATCTCCTTGGAAAAACCACTGACCTGGAAAATAGATCCAGGAGAGAGAATTTAAAAATTATTGGACTACCTGAAAGCCATGATCAAAAAAAGAGCCTAAATATCATCTTTCAAGAAATTATCAAGGAGAACTGCCCTGATATTCTAGAGCCACAGGGCAAAATAGAAATTGAAAGAATCCATCGATCGCCTCCTCAAATAGATCCCAAAAAGAAATCTCCTAGGAATATTGTTGCCAAATTCCAGAGCTCCCAGATCAAGGAGAAAATACTGCAAGCAGCCAGAAAGAAACAATTTGAGTATTGTGGAAACCCAATCAGAATAACCCAAGATCTGGCAGCTTCTACATTAAGAGATCAAAGGGCTTGGAATGCGATATTCCGGAGGTCAATGGAGCTAGGATTAAAACCTAGAATCACCTACCCAGCAAAACTGAGTATCATGTTCCAAGGCAAAATATGGATTTTCAGTTAAATAGAGGACTTTCAAGCTTTCTCAGTGAAAAGACCAGAACTGAATAGAAAATTTGACTTTTAAACACAAGAATCAAGAGAAGCATGAAAAGGTAATCAAGAAACAGAAATTCCAAAGGACTTACTAAAGTTGAACTGTTTTGTTTACATTCCTACATGGAAAGATGATGTGTATGATTCATGAGACCTCAGTATTAGGGTAGTTGAAGGGAATATGGATATATATATATATATATATATATATATATATATATATATATGTTTATGTATATATATAAGTGAATGTGTATGTATGTATATATCTATGTGTATTTGTATGTATATGTATGTATGTGTATATATATGTGTGTTTTTATATATGTGTGTGTGTGTGTGTGTGTGTATATATATATATATATATATGTAAAAGAGAGAGAGCAGACACAGGGTGAGTTGAAGATGAAGGGAAGATATCTGAAAGAAATAAAATGAAATTAAGGGATGAGAGAGCAACATACTGAGAGAAGGAGATAGGGAGAGATAGAATGGGGTGGATTATCTTGCATAAAGGTGGCAAGAGGAAGCAGTTCTGTGGGAGGAGGGGAGAGGGCAGGTGAGGGGGGAATGAGTGAACCTTGCTCTCATCAGATTTGGCCTGAGGGGGAATACCATACATACTCAGTTGGGTATCTTACCCCACAGGAAAGAAGAGGGAGGAAGATAAAAAAAAAATAAAAGAGGGGGGGATGATGGAGGGGAGGGCAGATGGGGGTGGAGGTAATCAAAACAAACACTTTGAAAAGGGCACAGGGTCAAGGGAGAAAATTCAATAAAGCGTGATGGGTTGAGAAGGAGCAAAATGTAGTTAGCCTTTCACAACATGAGTATTGTGGAAGGGTTATACATAATGACACATGTGTGGCCTAGGTTGAATTGCTCGACTTCTTAGGGAGGGTGGGTAGGAAGGGAAGAGGGGAGAGAATTTGGAACTCAAAGTTTTAAAATCAGATGTTCAAAAACAAAAAAAGTTTTTGCATGCAACTAAAAAATAAGATACACAGGCAATGGGGCATAGAAATTTATCTTGCCCTACAAGAAAGGAAGGGAAAAGGGGATGAGAGGGGAGGGGGTTGATAGAGGGGAGGGCTGACTGGGGAACAGGGCAACCAGAATATAAGCCATCTTGGAGTGGGAGGGAGGGTAGAAATGGGGAGAAAATTTTTAATTCAAACTGTTGTGAAAATCAATGCTGAAAACCGAATATGTTAAATAAATAAATTTAAATTAAAAAAAAAGAAATAAGATATTATGATGGATCACTTACAAGCTGATAATCCGCATGAACGTAATCAGAGCTTATTGCATGTCTTCTATAAAAGGAATGCAGGTTAAACTAATCAACTCTGATGTGGCCAGTGTTGCCAGGGAGAGAGGCAAGTACCTTTGATTTTCCAGCCATACAGCATTTAAAGCTAAGTAGATATGTTAGCATAGGTTCTTTATACTCAGAAGTGAATTTGATGTTGGCTGAGTAGGCTACCACCTCAATGGTGCTATTTCAAGGGTGTTAGCAGGGTCCAGCTTAAACACACACAGACACACCCACACACACACACACACACACACACCCACACACACACATGCACGCACACGCCCCTACCCCAAACAGAAGGTTTGTTTAACAAATACTTTTTGATTGATTAATTGATTTATGTACAGTTGAAAATGGTGATGGTGATTAAGGTCAAGGGTCTTGCCCAAGATCATAAGGGTTGTAAGTTGACACAAAGAAGAAACAGAATTTGAATCTATGTCCTCTCATCTTGACAGTGCTCTTTAGCTACCTCTGGCTTAAATTTCTTGGTCTCTCTTTAAAACAAAAACAAATCAAGAACAGAAGACAAGTTCACATTTTAAACTGCTATCATTCTGTATGCTGTCAATTTTGGATGAATGACATTCTTGCCTAACTGAGAATACAGAGAAAACTGAAAATGAATACATAGTATTATCTCACCAGTATTTTCAAAAGCATAAGCCTGATAACCTCTAAGGGTCCATGATGGTACTTGAGTGACCTGTAAGTTTGGTTGTTTGTTAACTCTTCCCTTACCTCTTCAAGAAATTCTGGTTGGACTTGTGGCCAACCTACATTTTTTTCTGCTCACTGTTCTACCAATATGAACTCTGCAGGTTACTGACCAAGTTTGGCTTGGAGCAACATACCTGTTAGCTTATCTGTGCTTGGAAATCCCACTATACTCTTACTGCACTCAGCCACTATCTGCCAGGTGGTAACTTCACAGGTTCACAGCAACCAAACTTCAGGCTTCCCTGTGGTCTGTGATTTCTTGTTTTTCCAATGAAGACTTTAGCCTGGGCTTGAGACTAGAATTTATTTCTCTGTTCCTGGGGTCAGGACTACATGGAGACAGCACTCCCAGGCACAGCTTCCCTCCTTAGTCTCCCCTCATTCTGTAAGAGCCAGAACTGGGTAGTAAGTGACAGAACTAAAAATATGACCAGTTTCTTAAGCCTGCACTGGTTCTAAAGGGAAATGGGACCTTTTTCTGATCCAATATAAAAATGGGTTAAATCTTTTTTCAATTCCCTATATGTTCAAATGCTCTGAGGGCAGGCTTTTGGTCAGAGCTTTTCCCCGGTATTGACAGGCCTTTATGTCTATGTCCCTATACTGACCTGGGCTGGGAAAAAGTGACTCACTGTGATGTATTTCTTAGATTTCAGGTCAGGAGGCATCCAGTTCTGTTTTGTTTTGTTTGTTTGCTTGTTTTTTCTAGATCTCTGGTAAGCAGCAACAGCCTTTACACTAAAATGTGACCTGCTGCCTGTTTCTATCTGGCCCGAAATGTTAAAAAAAATCTTATTTCATGGGCCATGTAAAAGCACATGGTAGGCCAGATTTGGCTCCTGTGTTGTAGTTTCCCAAACCCTGTTCTATAGCTTTGTGGAGGAGATATGATAGGGAGCTAAATATAGTAGTGTCCGGAATTGCAGAATATCTAAATTAGAAAAGATTGCAATAGTCATCATCTTCAGTGAAAACGCAAAAGAAAATCCCCATGATAACACCAAGGGTAATGGATCTTCTAGCCTTTGTAAGGGAGAAAAACAATACCTCCTGAGGCAACATATTTAACTTTTGTATGGGCCTAATTTCTAGGAAATATTCCCTTATATCTAGAAAAATCTGTTTCTCTATACCTCTCTCTCACCCCAATCCCCACCAGTGTTTTTAGATGCCAGACACTGTGCTAAGTGATGGGAATACAAATAAGGAAAAGAAGTTTGGCTAACATGACAAAACAGGAAAATGATAAATTCCGGAGAAGATGTGGGGAAATTGGAACACTAATGCATTGTTGGTGGAGTTGTTAACTGATCCAACCATTCTAGAGAGCAATTTGGAACTATGCCCAAAGGGCTATAAAACTGTCTACACCCTTTGACCTAACAATTTTGCTACTAGGTCTGTATCCTAAAGAGGTAATTAAAAAGGGAAAAGGACCTACCTGTCCTTTATTTATAGCAGTTCTTTTTGTGGGTGGCAAGGCATTGGAAATTGAGGGGATGCCCATTGATTGAGGAATGGCTGAACAAGTTGTGGTATAAGAATGTAATAGAATATTATTGTTGCATAAGAAATGATGAGCAGGTAGATTTCAGAAAAACTTGGAAAGACTTACATGAACTGATGTTGAATGAAGTGAGCAGAACCAGGAGAACATTATACACAGTGACAGCAACATTGTGCAAAGACCAAGTTTGATAGACTTAGCTCTCCTCAGCAATGCAATGATCTAAGATAATTCCAAAAGACACGTGATGGAAAATGCTATCCATATCCAAAGAAAGAACTATGGAGTCTGAAGATAGATCAAAGCACAGTATTTTCTCTCTCTCTTTTTAAATATTTCTTTCTTATGTTTTTTTTTCTTTTTGTTGTGATTCTTTTACCAACGTGACTAATATACAAATATGTTTAATATGATTGTATGTGTATAGATTATATTAGATTGCATGCCATTTGAGAGAGAGGGGTGGGAAAGGAAGGAAAAAAATTAGAACAAAATCTTACAGAAATGAATGTTGAAAACTAAAATACGTGTTTATATTTTTTTAAAAAAACATAATATATAAGAAAAAGAGACAGTTTCTCTAGGAACTTACGGTCTAATGAGGAAGACAGCACACAAAAGGAAGGTGAAAATGGGGAAAGAAAGAAGGTGAAGACCTTGACATTGTCCATGACGATCTTAGCAACTGAAGCCAAGCAAAGTTCCTGCTAAGGCTGTGGGAATCATTTAGTGCTCTACTCTCTTGCACTCTGATAAGAGGAGAGAGGAGGCCAGGAAGCTGAGGGAGTTGAGAAGATGTTAATTACCAAAAACTTTGTCAATCAGCATGACAATGAGTTTTCACATGATCAGCTCATCACAGATGCAACATCATGTTAGGTGGATTAAAACACAGCAGACCTGGTGATGAAAAGTAGAGAACTGGATCTCTGTTTCTTTAAGCATAAAATGAGAGAATTGGACTAGATGGCCTTTGAGGTTCCTTCCAGCTCTAGTTCCAAGTTCCTGTGACCCACTGCAGACATCTGCAACATGACATTAAACCACAAATGACTTTTATTTGAGTTCTTCTTTTATAAAAGCTCCAAGTCAACCCAGCTATCCTATCATTTCTCCATGTTGCCCACAACAGTGGTAGCAGAGAGTATAAAATGCTCTGAGAATATCTAGATAGATGATAGTTACAACATTTCTCTGTTACCATATCTGCAGTATTCCTCATCATTTTAATGATATATGATCTCGCCCAGAATCAAAGCCAAATTACTTGGCTTATAAGTTTCAGTCTGCATATTTTTCCTTTAAAAAATAAAAATAAAAATTTATCTATTTTAGTTTTGAGGGATATCTCTTGCTCTCCATGATGGTTCAAAAGTTGCTGATAGAAGTCAGCAATCACATCTGCCATTAGTCCCCGAAGATATAAATCACCAGGACCTGTGACTTGTACTCACTGAGGATATGTAGATACTCTCTTGACATTTTCTTTCATAACTTAAGTTTCAATTCTCTGTTAACTGCTTTTGAGATGTCTTTCCCAGACCCAAAGGTCTTTGGCAGAAAAAATAGATATCATAGCCCATCTCCTTCACAGTGACTTTTCTTTTCTTCCCATGTGGGGAAAGCCCTAGGATGAAAGTGATTTCAAGTTCCCAAATGGAATTTGGAGTGCTTGTTGTTGTTGTTTCTCATAGAAACAATGAGAAACTGTATAATATCATTAATGATATACTTCAGCTACACTGTGGGTTAAGTAGGCTTTGGGGAACTGATCTAGGAGCCCAATCATCATTTGTAACATTTTTTTCTATGCAAAAACATAGTTCCAAGCAAATATAAATTCCAAAACCAGCACTTAATGATGAATTTTTGGAGGAGTTGTTCACAAGTCATTGGCTGCTTGTACTGGAATTCTTCCCACCAACCCCCCAAATTCATGTCCTTTAGTTGAAGGGCTTGACTATCAAGTAACTTATCTCAACCATCTACAGATGTTCAATTTTTTATGTAGACATAAACCAATGTAATCCCACAGGCTGTGCATACAGACAGATTCTCAGATTTGGGAGGGACCTCAGAGCTGTCTAAATATAAACAAAAATCATTTTTAAACTGCCCCCAAAGCTGATCATCTGGACATGGTCAAATATTTCCTGTGAGGGGGAGCCCATGACTTTCTGTGGAAGCCTATTCTAGTTTTTCATGGTTCTACTTGTCAAGGATTTCCCCACCAGGGGCAGCTAGGTGGCGTAGTTAGTAGAGCACTGGCCCTGGAGTCTGGAGGACCTGAGTTCAAATATGGCCTCAGACAATTGACACATTTACTAGCTGTGTGACCTTGGGCAAGTCACTTAACCCCAATTGCCTTGCCTTCCCCCTCCAAAAAAGAAAAAAGAAAACACAAACAAAGCAAAAAAGAATATCCCTTCCCTTATATTCAACCAAAATCTACCTCTCTTTAACTCCCATCCATTACTCATTGTTCTGCTTTCCTTCATCAGGAAGAAGTTAGATAGTCAACCAATAAGCATTTATTAAGTGCCTACTACATGCTAGGCACCATGCTAGGTGCTGAGGATACAAAGATAGTCAAAAGATAGTCATTGCCCTCAAAGAGCTAACAATCTAATGAAAGAAATAGAATCTCTCTTTCATATGACAGTTCTTCATGTCCTTGAAGATACCTGTCACCTTCTTCTTGAGTCCCCAGATTATTCAACCAATCTTCATTTGTCATGAACTAGAATGCTTTTGCCTCCTCTGGAGAGAAGGACAGGCTTCTTTACTTTGTCCAGTGAGCTTGGGCAATTTAAATTACAAATTACCACATATACAGGCATGCATCGGCATTTCCAGATCTTTGTCATCCACCATAGCCTGACTTAGCATAAGTCATTTATCTTCTCTGAATGGAAGCTCAGTTTTGCCAAATGTAAAATAGCTGGAAAATACATTATGTGTTGTATAGATAAAATGAGATACATAAGATCAGATTAAGTGTTGCTCTATAAGTTGCTACACAGTTTTAAATAGATCTCAGACATCATCACTCTGGCTCATTCAGGTGGCATATGAAATGGTATGATAGAGATTTTTCATTTTATAACTCCTCCTACACCCCCCTCCCATCATAGCTCTTAAAAGTATTTTATATCCTCCTGGAAGGAGAGACAGATGCTCATTTAAAGCAGCTTCATTATGCATGGATGCTCTATTGAGGTTTCAGGCAAACTGAGTTCATTCTTTTAATATGCTTGTGTGGGCAACCTTTTGCAGGCACTGAAAACTAATTTATTCTCAAATTACGTTGGGAAATCTCTATAAAATTACATATTTCTACCCTATGAGAAGTGAGGCAATCACAATGTTAAGGGAAAGAAGAATACAGTCCTGAAGCATCATGCTTCAGATAATATTTACAGGCCCATTATGTTCTTAACAACTTATTTCTCTGTCTGTTGACTCAAAAGAAGTCTTTCATGCCATCAGATATTCTATTTGTATTTTCTTTTTCTGTAATAACACAAATTGGCTCTTCTAAAGGGATTTAATATTTTTTTTCAAAAAGCTTCCTATTCATAAACTCATTTGAGTCTCACAGTAGTCCTGTGGAATAAACACTACGGGAATTACTATCCCCATAATACAGATGGGAAATCTTAGACTGAGAAAAGTTAAGTGACTTCCCCATGCTCACACATCTAGTAAGTATCAGAGCTACTATTTAAACTTAGCTGTTTCTGACTCCAAGTTTAGAGCACTATCCACTAAACATACTGTCTCTCACTTTAAATATTACTGTGGCTTTTAACAAAGATGGTAACTACTGTATGGTATTATCATTTCAATTTTATTTCTCTCCCAAACAGCTAATACTCCTTTTCCTTCTCCTCCTCTTTTCAAATTCATTGCAGTTGATTTGGGATACAGAAAATCTCTTCTAAAGTTCACATTTAAAATTTTTTATAATTATTATTTTAAGACTGATGTTTCCTCCTCTTTCACATTTCCCTCTTTTTTTACTAAAGAAATTTGCATATTCATAACTACTTGTGTGATTTGGGGCAGGACATCCTCTCTACACTGTAGTTTCTTCATCTGTAAAATGAAGAATTTAAAATTTAAAATTAGCTTAATTTAAAATTAAATGCAACATGTCCAAAAAAGTAATACTTATCTACTACCCCAAACCAAACCTTCCTCTTCTTATTTATGATCCACCAAATTCATAATTTCTAATCTTCTTAACTTCTAACTCCCCATACCCAATCAGTAGTCAAGTCTTGCTGGTTCTCTCTCCACATCAGTCACTTCAGTTTCCTTATCTCCATTCACATAATTACCACCCCAGTTTAGGCCCTCATCACTTCTTTCCTTTGCTATTGCAGAGATTGCAATTTGGACTCCATATTACATGTCTCTCCCCAATCTGATCCAGCCTCCACACAGCTATCCAAGTGACATTTCTAAAACTCTGATTTGACTGTGTAACTCTACTGCTGAAAAAAACTTAGTGGTCAGGCATGATAGTGCATGCCTGTAATGGAGAAGGTCAGAGCTAGCAAATCTTTTGACTTTGGTAATTCTGGACATCAGTGTTCTAAGCAGGTCAGGTTGGGCACAAACATGCTGAGGAGCAGGAGGCAGGGACACCAGGTCACTTAAGGAAGAGTAAATGAGCTTGGGTCAGAAAAAGAGTGTGTCAAAGCTCTCATCCTGATAAGAGTAGAACTAGTCTATCAACATCCCCTGAACTTCCATCTTGAATGAGACAGAGAGAACCATTCTGAAGAAAGAAATAAAAGAAAGAAAGAAAGAAAGAAAGAGAGAGAGAGAGAGAAGGGAGAAAGGAAGGAAGGAAGAAAGGGAGGGAGGCAGGGAGGAAGGAAAGAAAGAAACATAAAAAGAAAGAGTTTAATATTAAGAATGTCCTTGTTGATACTTAGACAAAATTTAAGCTCCTCTGTTTGCCATGTAAAATCTTTCACAATCTGAGTCCAGCCTGTCTTTCCAGTAGGTAACGTGGGATTTTTTTTTATGCCCCAATAGCCCAGACAAACTGGCCTTCTTACAGTTCCTCACATACTACATCTCTTTGTCTTTGTACCAGCTATCTTCCATGTCTAAACTATATTTTTTCCCTTACATCACATCTTATACCTTCTTTCAATGTTCAGTTTGAATACCATCTCCTAATACATTTTTCTCCTGATCCCTGCATCTGGCTGTCTCCTGCCACTGCAAAATTTCCTAATATTTCTGTTGCATATATTTTATTTACTTTATCTGTATGAATGTTGTTCCTTCTGGTGACAGGGATTCACTTTTATCTTTGTATCCCAAGCACCTATCACCTTGCCTGGCATATAGTAGATCCTTGATAAAGTCTCACTGATTGAACTAGATGAACTCTAAAGTCACTTTCAGCTCTAGAATCTGATCACTACAAATCAGTTTGAAAATATTCAGGTGAACTTTCATCCAGCAATAACACTACTAGCTTTGTATACCCAAGAGATCATAAAAAAGAGCAAAGGACCTACACATGTAACCACATATATAATAACCCTTGTTGTGATGGCAAAGAATTGGAAATTGAGGGATGCCTCTCAACTGGGGAAAGGTTGAACAAGTTGTGATATATGGATATAATGGAATACTATTTTAAGAAATGATGAACAGGAAAATTTCAGAAAAAAATCTGGAAAGATCTAGATAAACTGATGCAAAGCAAGTGAGCAGAACCAGGAGAACATTGTACACAATGACAGCAATATTTTACAATGACCAACTATGAATAACTTAACTTTTCTCAGTAACACAATGATTCGGACTCACGATGGAAGAGGCTATCTGCATCCAGTGAAAGAACTGATGGAATCTGAATTCAGATCAAAGCATACTATTTTCACTTTCTTAATCTTTTTCACTTTTTTTCCTTTTGGTCTGTTTTTTCTTTCATAACATGACTAATATGGAAATAGCTTTACATGATTGCACATATATAACCTAGTTAAAATTCTTATCTTTTTAGAGAGAAGGGTGGGAGAAAATTTGGAACTCATCATTTTTTAAAATGAATATAAAATTGTCTTTACACACAATTGGAAAAAATAAATGGAACAAAAAGAAAATATTTAATTGAAGGATGGTAAGGTTCCCCAGATCAAGGACAATTACATGAAACAACAATGGACACATCCTCTGAATGATGGGAAGATTAGAAAATGTATTTTGGAAAAGGCTGAGATTATTTCATCTCCTGTATCCAAATCTGTATTCCTAAGAGCTGAGAATAAGTTTGCTTTAAACATGCACACACATTTAAATTGAATCCTTTTATCTGAAAAAATAAAGTTTGATTAACTTGTGTGTCTGGGGTTTGGAGCAAAAAAGAAATGAAATCGTGAGAGAAAAGCTCTTTTTATAGCATTTTTTCCATTTCATTAAAGTTGGAAAGCATGCACTGTATAATGTTTTCAGTTCTAGTTTTTTTTGTAATGAAAGGGTTGGGATAAGTTGAAAATCTTGAGATGACTGTCTATTTTTTGTTGATCTGTAATTTTTTTTTGAGGATTGCCCAGAGATTACTTGAGAGTGTACTCCAATGAGGTACAATTCCTTCATTCTGTAGATTAAGTTTAAAGGCACAACAACCATTAGAAGCTATTGTTCCAAATGGATCATAGGAACAGTGGAAAAAGAATTGGTTTGGGAGACAAGGGCATTCATTCTAATTTCTCGTCAGAAGTCTCAGCTTTTTGTGAATGTATATCTCAAAGTGTGGTACCTCAAACTGAAACACAGTATAGCAGGTGGGGTCTACTTGGGGCAAACTATAACTTCCCTTGCCATTGGGACTCTCTTGCTTCAATGAAGGTCAAATTAGCTTTCTTGGTGCCAAATCTCATCACTCACTTATGTTGAGCATAGTTCTCTTTAACTTAGATATTGATCAACTGTTCTCTTAGCCATGCCTCCACCATTTTATAACTTTGAAGCTGATTTTTTTAGTTTACCATGAAATGTTACACTATTTTAGCTTACTCATTGTTTCCACCTCTAATATCCTTGGCATTGTCAAAGAGTTCAATATATGAAACTAAAATGATTTCATCAGTGCAAATAACATTTAAAAAGAGCCACTGTAGAGGATTCTGGGAGGATGGTGAAGTAGATTCGAAAACTTTTGGCTCTCCAAATTTCCTCCACAAAAAAAAGACAGAAAATCACCTCAGAGGAGCAGAAATAAACACAGGAACACAGGATAAACAATTGTCTTCCTAAGACAATTTGAGGAGAACCTAGGAAAGACCTTCAAGGGTGGAGTTTTGACCTGAGGGAAGAACAAACTCCACCAGGCCAACTCTGCAGAATCAACAAACACCAAGCCCTGGAAGCAACTGGTTTGAGAGGCTGTTTCAGTCTTAGAATTGCAGACAGTGTGAGAGTCTGATGACTGAATAGGAGAAGATGGAAAGACCTTCCACTGTTGAGGCATGCCAAGCACAGTTGTGCCGACCATATGCATTTGAGGCTGTGGTCGTGGGTAGAAGGAACTAACAGACAATTGGTGAATGTAGTAGTGAAAGGCAGGTACCCTACTGGCTGTGAGCACTTGCAAGAAAGCAGAGGCCCTGGTTTCAGTTACGGGACACAGAGGCCAGCTGTAATTTACAGCTACCTAAGGGACCACAGGGAGCAAGACAATTTGCAGAGCAGTGTGCATGGGCCCTAGCTGTGGCTTAGAAATGGACAGGAGAAAGGTTAGGCCCTGAGACAGACCTTAGAAAATAACAGTAAGAAAGACCTGAGACTTGGGGCATTATTCCTCATACCTAGAGACTACAATTTGATTATACTAAGAGCTGCTAAAAACAAGATAAAGCATAAAAAAAACAAAAATGAGTAATCAAAGGAGAAAGAACACAACAATAGGTAGCTACTGTGGGGGTAGAGAGGAATTGGGATCATATTCAGAGGAAGATAATGGAGCTTAAAAAAAAGGCTTTTTCGATGAGAAATGTCAAATGGCCCCAAGCACAAACAAAGTCCTTGGAAAAAGACTTTAAAAAGAGAGATGGAGGAAAAATTGGGTGGGGGGGGAGGGGGGGAATGAGGCCTCCAAGAAAGTCAAGAAAATTATGAAAAGAAAGTCAATCAAGTAGAAACAGAAAATTAAAAACTTAAGGAAGAAAACAATTCCTTTAAAACTATAATTGGGCAAGGAGAAGCTAATGACATTCTAAGAAACCAAAAAATCACAAAACAAAATTAAAAGAATGAAAAAATAGAGAAAGTGATACATCTCATCAGAAAAATAACAAATCTAGAGATCAGATGAAGGAGAAATAACATGACTAGTCAGACTACCTGAAAATTATGATTTAAAAAAAGAATCTTCATACAACATTACAAGAAATTATCATGGAAAATTGCCCTGAAGTTCTAGAACCAAAAAAGAGTAGAAATAGAAAAAAATCTATTAATCACCACCTGAAAGAGATACCAGAAGGAAAACTTACAGGAATATCATAGCCAAGTTTCAAAGCTCCTAGGTTAAGGAGAATAGATTGAAAGAAGCAAAAAAAAAAGCAGCTTAAATATCATGGAGCTATGATAACAATTGCAGAAGACATAGAAGCTACTACATTGAAGCACCGTAGATCTTGGACTACTATATTCCATAGAGTGAAAGAGCTGGGGTTATGACAAAGGGTAACTTACCCAAATAATCCTGAATGAAAAAAAAGGACACTTAATGAACTCAAAAATTTTCAGAATTTTGTGCAAAAATCCAGAACTTAAGGGAAAATTTGACATACAACATCCATGAGAAATATAAGGTTAACATTAATGACCAATTATTACGGACTCAATAAGATCAAATTGTTTACTTTCTGTATGTGAAAATATTAGCAGGACTCTTATGATTGTCATCATTATTTGGGTAGTTTGAAAGAAAGGTGTGGCTGAACTGAGTATGATTGGGTGATTCTAAAACAAAAATAAAACCTTGTAGAGAGAAATAAAAAGGAGTAATTATCTCATACAAATAAGGTGTAAAAGAAAAAATTGATATAGAAGAAGCTAGTAGTGGGGAGGGCGGGTAGTTCTGGAACCCTATTCTCATTCAGAATGCATTAAAGAGGGAACAACATATATATCAAGAAGGCTATAAAAGTCTTCTAAATTCAGAAAGAAATAAGAGGGCAAGGGAATAGGGTGAGGGGAGATGATAGGGAGGGATTGTTAAAGGGGTGGGAAGGTTAAGGAATAGGAGGGTAAAGTACTGGGCAGAAGTAAAGCAGGAGTAAAAAGGGAGATGTTAAATAGCGTGAGAAGGACAGTGAGGAAAAATTGGAAGGAGAAAAATACACAACAAGTAATTGTAGCTTAGAATGTGAGTGGAATAAATTTACCCATAAAACAGAATCAGATAACAGATTAAAAATTCCAATTCAACAATATGTTGCTTTCAGGAAACATTATAAAAATAAGAGATATGTACAAAGATAAAATAAAGGGCAGGAGTAGAATATAATATGTAAAAAAAATGCAGGGATAGTAATCATGACCTAAGACAAAGTTTAAGTTGAAAGAGATTTAATCAAAAGTGAAAAACAGAGAAACCATACTATGTGCCAGCAATATTATTCAATATTGTTTTAGACCATTTAAATTACCTAGACAGTATAAAATACCTGAGCATATTCCTGCCAAAACAGACGCAGGAACTATATGTACATAAATATAAAACATTTTTTACACCAATAAACTCATATCTATATAATTAAAGTAATATTCATTGTTTGTGGGAAGGTAAAGCCAATATAATTTTTAAATAACAATTTACATAACTAATCTATTTATTCAATGTCAATTATTTTCAGTTCAATTACTAAAAAACTATTTTACTGTTAGAAAAAAATAATAATGAATTTCACATGAAAGAACAAAAGGTCAGGAACTTCAAAGAAACCGGGGGGGAAAGATCTAAAGGAAGTAGAATCAGCAGCATCAGACCTTAAACTACATGATAAGGTGAGAGCATTGTTGAAGTATAAAAAGGATAATTTTGATTATTTTAAATTAAAATTTTCTTTTATTAATAAAACCCATGTAGCCTAGAAGGAATGCAGAAAATAGGGGGAAGAATAATTTTCATAAACAATCTCTCAGAAAGTATGTGATTGAGTTGCAATATTGCTGTGGTGTAGGAAATGATGAGCTAGTTGATTTAGAAAAATATACAAAGACTTAGAAGTATGAAAGAAAATACTATCCACCTTCAGAGAAAGAGGTGATAAGAGGAAATAAACATAGTACAGTCTTACACATATATATGTGTGTATGTTTATATATACATACATATATGTGTATGTATGTGTATGTGTGTGTGTGTCTCCATGTCTCCATGTTTAATTGTAGCCTTCTTTAAGGGGGAGGGGGAGGGAAAAATAAAACAAAAAATTCACAGCAGAAAATAAAAGAAAACCAACAAGGAAGCAAAGAAAAGCTGCATAGCTGTGCAGCTTTGAAAACAATGCGCAGTATTTATTATATAGGTTTTCTTGAAATAGATATTTATCATTTTATTTTGAATCCTCTCTTATGGTCTGCTGTGTACACAGAAAAGTTTTATTTTTTTTTCAAATTTAATTTTTGCATTTTGTATTCAAATTTAATTTAAAAAAATATGAGAGAGAGAGAGAGAGAGAGACAGAGAGAGAGAGAGAGAGAGAGAGAGAGAGAGAGAGAGAGAGAGAGAAAGGCTGCCAACATCAACTCCCTTGCTTTCATCTGACCTGCAGCTGAAATCTTTTATATGTGTTATTTCTTTCATTAGAGTGTAAGCTTCTTGAGAGCAGGGCTTACCTAATTTTTCTATTCACATCCTCAGTACTTAAGATAGTATTTTGCACATAAGATCTTAAGAAATGCTTTTTTTATTTATTCATGCATTTATTACGTGTGTTTGTCTCATCTCTATTAGATTTCAAATTTCTTGAGAACATGGGCTACACTTTTTTTAACATCTATTTTCCCCATAGAAATTAGCATACCCCTTCCTCAAGAAATACTTTTTGATTGATTGATTAAAATTTGAATAAAAATTTCTCCATGAGATGCCCAAATGTTATGAACTGCTCAAGAAAGCTCTTGTTATGGGTACTAGTTCACGTGTGGAGAGGACCCCTAGCCATAATCTTATACTCAAATGTCTCTTCTGTTTGTGAAACACCATTTTTTTCTTTAGTATCTTTTCTACTATTTAAGTATTCTGAAAAGGATTCTGTCTTTATATGATGGGTGGTGCTCTTATCTCTTAAATCAGTGAAATGGAAGGGCAGTTTTTCTTTGCCACTGTATAAAGCATAAATAGTGTAAAAGCATCAATTCTTAAAATAAATCCATTACCCTGAGCAAATATTTGTTTTCCTCTTCCTACAGATGGCATGCCCATTCTGACAGTCTGAAAGCACTTAGAGTTTTCTATTTGGTGTAGCATCAATCAGTGCTTCTCTCTGGTGTGGCCCGTTCTCCACTTGTCTGGAAAGAGCTTTCTGCTTTGAGGGGAGGGCAAATTAAACTTGAAAAGTGCAGAGACAGGAAGCACACAAAGTTGGAAAGAGTATGGGCTAAAGGTAATAGGGAAAAGGTAAAGAAGGGGGAGGGGAACAAAACAAATGGGAAAAGACATGTCAATACAAATAATTCTTGATTGAACTGTAACTAGTGAATTTTGCACTTAGCTCAATAAGCTGGGGTAGGGAGAAGAGTGAGTGGAAGCATAACCATGAGATGACACAGCATTACTAGACTACTGAGGACATAGCTGTTGCCAACACTGAGGTCCAGGTTGACCCAGAAGAAAGCATGCCCTGACATAGTCCTGTCAGCACCCTATGAATTTCTCATCATGGAGAAATGCTACAATCATATTGCCCTAGTTCTAGCTGTGATCTTTAACCTAGATCCCCTGTCCTTTTTTTTAAGTATAAGATAAAGATAATTATAATAATAAAAATAACATTAACAATGGTATGTTACAAACAAGCATTGTTTCATTTGATCCTTACAACAATCCTGGAAAGTATTATTCCTACTTTACAGATGAAGAAACCAAGGCAAAAAGAGGTTATTTAATTTTCCCAGAGTCACACAACTAATAAGTATCTGAAACTGGATTTGAATTCAGGTCTGACTCCAGTCTCAATACTTTATCCACTTCCTGCCTACCTGCTTCTAAAAATACATAGCACCTACTATGCAGTAGACACCACACTATGCACTTTACAAATATTATCTCATTTTATTGAGAGGAAGACCAAGGCAGTTGCTTTTTTACTTTCCCACATCTTCTTGTACTTGAGGCCCTGACTTTTGAAGAACTCTCTACTATAGTCATAGAGAGTTATATTACTCTCTTTCGTATGTCTTTTTCTCACCAATATAGCTTAAAACAAACTCTTTGTTGAGTGATCCCTTGATAAATTAGATGAAGCTAAGTGGCTTAGTAAAATGCTGGACTTGGAACCAGCAAGACCTGCATTCAAGTCCTGCCTCAGGCACTTACAAGCTATATGATATTGTTCAGCCTTCTCCAACTCTTCACTACTCCATTTGGGATTTTAGTGGCAGTGAATTTAAAGATTCAAAAGTTAAAGAATAAAATTAAATAAAATTAAAAAGATTCAATCATAGAAGAAGATACTCAGATGGTCTGTCATTTCCTTCTTCAGCTTATTTTACAGATGAGGAATTGAGGCAAACAGGGTTAAGTGACTTGCCCAGGGTCACATAGCTAGTAGGTGATACTGGGTCTGGAGTCAGGAAAACGTGGTTCTAAGCCCAGCATTTTACTAAGCCACTTAGCTTCATCTAACTTATCAAGGGATCACTCAACAAAGAGTTTATTTTAAGCTATACTGGTGAGAAAAAGACATATGAAAGAAAATATAAGATAGTTGCTTAGGAAGAAGGAATAATGTTAAATGATGATTGAGAAAAGACAAAACTCCATTCCTGTTTTCCCTCTCATTTCTCTGCTAAAGAGAAATGTCTTTGAACTGGAAGTATGGATCAGAATGGCTGAGTCCCTGAGTGAGTTAGATTTAAGGCTTTGACTCTAACTAAAATTTTCTTACCCCACCTACACTAGTCATCCTAATTTCTGTTATACCTCATTTAATGAGAAGAATATTAGAAATTTTAAAGTATAACATAGAACTTCTTTCTAACCCTTTCTCAGGAGCAAACAGATTCCTCTAGTATCCTCCTTGCTTCCAAGCTCACCTTATACAAAATAAAACTAATTGTTAAAAACATGTTAAAAATGTGTTATTTTTTGAGATACACCTAAAGTGACTTCTAGTCCCCAAATATCCCTTATTCTTGACTGCTAGGTAATTTGGTATTCTGTTATTTGATATTCATCCCTTCTCAGTAAGATATTGCCACCTTTAGAATATATCCCTATGACACACACACACACACACACACACACACACACACACACACACACAGACAAACTATCCTGAGATAGAGAATACTCATTTGTTTCTTATAAAGACATACAAATATACTCACACACATATGAATGTCTATATGTACATACGTGTAAATTATCCTGAGAAGTGTACTCATTTGTTTATTCTATATTCCTATAGATATAAACATATGTATATGTATATCCATGTATATATGTGTGTATATATGCATAAATGTAAATCATTCTAAGTTGGAGAATTGAAATCTTTTTGCCCTTAATTGTTATGGATTACTCCACCCCAGCCCCCAACCTTACATCCTCCACACCCCACCCCCTCACCCCACCACCACCACCATGCTGTCCTTGATCAGGGTCAGAGGAAACACAAGTTTTGATGAAGGGCAGGGAGAAAATGAAAAAATAAGTTCCAATACACAGGTGATTGCTGAGTGACAACAGTGAAGAGTATACAGGGAGAGTATTCTAGACATCTTCAGGTAACAAGAGAACATTGAGCAGAAGAAAGATGTAGTCTGTTGAAGGCAAAGCACAGTGTGACTATTTCCTCTTCATTCCTGAAAATTCTTTTTTAAATCCAAATTAAAGTCTCTTTAGCTTTCAATCATACTGTTTCTTTAAGTCAAAGTTGCAGCCCACGGCTGTCTAAGGGATAGCGCGAGAGGAATATGCTGAGAAACAGGAACAGTGGGAACCAAAGGATCATTGGCCTCTCTGTTTCACAGTCGTTCTAAGGTCTGGTCCAAACTATTGAAGGGGTTGCTTGAATTTGCCACATCAGTAGTTGAGGCCTTTAAATTTTGTTGATATATAAAACATATTAAGAATGAGAAAGGCCAATGACATTGACTGATCTTGAAACAGACAAGTGAAGAAATTAAATGATATTTTGCCTAACGTTGCCTTTTTAAAACCCCAAATGTTTTTGTTGCTATGTAAATAAAATTGATTGAGCCCAGAGCTGCACAGTAGAGCTGATTGGGGTTTTCTAAGGAAGACAAGTCATGCTAATTTGCATGAATGTCTGCAATTCTGGGGGGTGGAATTTATTTCTGTAGCCTTCCTGGAAGAAAAAGGGATGCTATAATTTTGTTTTGGATCGAATGATCAAAACTGGTGCTGTGGAGAGATGAAAAACCTTGAAACTTGGGAATAACTGAATGAAATTAAGTAGTCATTCAGGTAGTGGGAAAGAAAGGCTGTGCCTGCAAACTTTTGTGATCCTATCTGGTCTTCTGTGTACATATTGCAAATAGCAGGGAAAATATAGATAGAAATATTAAAAATTTATAGAGATATAGGTAGATAGATAGATAGATAGATAGACAGTAGAAACTAAAACTCTCCATTTTATCCTTGATAATTTAACTAAGAAAGGCTGTTTTTTAATAACTCATTGACTTTGGACTAAGTATTAAACAGGTTTCAAATTAAACGAAGTTACTCAACAATCATATTCACAAATTGTGTGATCATGGACAAGTCACTTAATCCTGATTGCCTCCAAAAATTAATATTCAGATAGGTTTAGGAATTGTGGCCACACTTCAAGGATTATTTATAAATTATTGAACAAGTTAAGAATGAACTGAACTCTAGATATTAAAGCAACTTTGCCTTTCCAGCACATCCTGGAATAGGCACTGCTTGGGGAGACAGAGAAGCCTCAGTTTTGACTTTGGCCAGGTCTGCTCCCCTCCAAATCTTGACATAAGAAAGATCTTGTGAGCACTGAATGGTCTGGAGGATGTTGGACCACCTGTCTACCCCTTGGTGTCATATCATTGTACATCCTGGAACAACAGTGACTCCCAGCCTCCCACCAGTGTACTAGCTACATGCCTAAGATAGATGATCCCACCAGTGTACTAGCTACATGCCTAAGATAGATGACAGCAGTGTCTGCATCTAGAGCCAAGGAATGTGTAGATTCATGAATTTTTAAGGAGCCAAGAAAAGAAACTACACTATGTCTAAATGGAACTCTTGAGCACATAATGAATGGGAGAAATATGATTCTATCACCAGGAGCTGTGTGACCCATTTGCCACATGTATTTTCTTAGCCTGAGTCCATTTAACCCTAGGCTCTTTACATACTTGTGGGATATTATGTCATAGGCATTTAGTGATGGGAGATATGTTGTGCCAATAGTTCTTATTGTAGTTTTAGCAAATTTAGCTTTCTAAAAGCCATTTAAGATTGGCTAATTTAATTGATTCTCAACTGATAATCTTGAAGGAGAAGCATATTGGGGAAGGCTTGAGTTGATGGTATTTGAAAATTATCCCCTCACTCCTTCAGGGAACCCTCCGGATTTGTGAGGAAAAAACCCAAAATTTGAGAACCTGCCTTATCAGAGTGGGAGTTAGTATAAGGAAGCCCGAGGGTTTCCATTGTCTGCATTAAAAGTCATTGGAAGACGAATCCAAAAGCATGTTATAAATAGCATAGTGCTAAAGAACATCTCCATCTGGTTAACCATTTGCAGCAGGGTCAGTAGTGCAAGTTAGCTCAGATAAGCTTCCAAGTATTTGGATTCTTAGCCAAAGATTATGGTAAAGCTATTCAAGAGCCTTGGCACCCTCTTTCAGCTGCTTGGTACCTCCTCTCTCTTTCTGTACCTTCATTTATCCTTTCATTTCTCAATGAAACCTTTTTTTCCCCCTGGCTCCTTTAGCCTTATCTTCCAGCATCAAATAAGCCTTCATTAGTGGCTGAACTAATGAATGGCAAACTACAGTTTGGAATTTTCTCTGTTGCAGCTTTCTGTATTAAAATCCTTTAAGCTGCTGAATTCCTTAGACAGTGACTATTGCAAGTGAATCTCCATCCCTCAATCTCTGACATTGGAGATCTTCTGGAAGTTTTAAAATTTTGAAAACAACAGTAATATTATTGACTTGGTTGGGGGGGGTGCTAAGGAGATCTCAAAACATCTTCTGGTGATGATAAAAATTTATGGAGAAGTAAGACTTTTTTCCAATGAAATTAATGCTCCCGATCACATTTCATTTTCTCATATCTATAGCTCAAGTGAGATTTGAAAGAAAAAAAAAGTTTTGTTTAATTAAAAATTAAATTTTGATGTAAATGTTATTTTTTTAAAAAAATGTAGAGAAGTGACTGGCATGTTTTGCTTCCACTAGGATCTTACCTCATGTATGCTTAGCAATGTTCTATTTGATATTGTTAATTGGTGACTAAGACAAAGGGTTAGAGATGTCACATTTATCAAATTTGTGGTTGATACCATATAAGGAGGGAAAGTTAACATAGCCTACCTCACTAAACCATACCTGAAAAGTAGTTGTCTAGCCTTTAATTAAAGATGTTCAAGGCCAGGAATCTACTACCTCTTGAAGAGCCCATTCCTATTTGGCTGGCTTTAATTGTTAGAAAGTTTTGAATGACTTCAAGCCTAAGATTATAATGAATACATTTTAGGGGCCATTGGAATTAGAAAACAAGTGTTTAAATTAGACTCTGGTTAGTTTCTATATTGCCTTACATTTTGAGGGGGGGATGGGGAGACAATCAGCATTAAGTGACTTATCCAGGGTCACATCACTAGTAAGTATCTGGAGGCTGGATTTGAAGTCGATCCTCCTGACTCCAAGCCCAGTTCCTCTATCCATTGCACCATCTAGCTGTCCTTACTGCCTTACATTTTAATATTTTATTTCTAATTTCAGAAGACCAGGGCTATTTTTTTAACTTGGGTTATTCCCCTCCTCTCTACTACAATAATGTTACTTTTATTTATATAGCACTTCACAGGTAACAAAATGCTTTTTATGTAAACCAAATCATTGGATCCCTACAATTACTCTTTAAGGCAGATAAAAGGAATATATTTCATCACCCCACTTGAGACCTGCACTTTCTAGACTGGACCTTCAGAAATAATGTTCCCAATCCTTGGGGTAGTTAATCCTCTCAGTTCACAAACCACTCTCACCCTGAGCCTAAACTAGAGTTCTTCATTTTTCTTGTGTGTGTGGTGGGGGGTGGGGCATGGGGAGGGGAGTGTTCACTTTTGGCAGCCTGGAGAAGAATATGGATGGACTGCTTTCTCAGAATAGTATTCTTAAATGCATAAAATAAAATTATAGGATTATAAAGGAAACCAATTATATTGAAATACAACTATCTGTCTATATCTTAGTCTATATCTAGCTAGCTAGCTATCAACAAGTTCAGAAACTTTAGGTTAAGAACTCCTGCATTAAGCTGTTTTGGTTGGTGAATTAGTACAAACTTTCCCAGCCCACTGGTATCCATCTCTCCATGTTGACCTGGGCCATCTTGCCATTTATCTTCCTGCTGGGTACACGGTACTCTTCTTATCCTGGGAATAGCAGTCAAATCAACACTAGCATTATTTATTTTTATAAAGTATTAAAATCAGCTGCCTCCTGGCTCTACTTACATTCCTTGAGATTCTCCAGAACACAACTCTCTTACCTATATGTGCAATCTCGTCTTAGAATGCAAGCACTGGGAGAGGATTCTGGGAAGATGGCAGAGTAGCTCAGCAAATTTCAGTCACTCAATATTTCCTCCCACAAAAAAGATGAAATAGTGCCTCAGGGTGAACATTGAACAGTAAAAATAAATGAGTACGAGCAGAACAAGGGTCCTCCTGGGATCATCGAAGAAGATCTTTAGAGTTCCAGTGCATGATTTGGTTCCTGTGAAGAGTAAACACCTCTAGGCTAGGTCCTAAGTCTGCTTAAGAAGCAAGCACTGGGGTTAGCTGGGTTGGGAGGCTGTCCCAGCTGTAAGAACTGTTACCCCTGGGACAGTGAGGAGTGTTGGGAGTCTGACCTTTGAAGATCAGAAGAACCTTTCCTGACAGGGAATGCCAGATGCAGCTGTGCTGTAGAGATGTGGCAGGGGGTGGGGGTGGGGAAAGGAACCAGCACACAACCAGCAAGTATAGAAGCAGTGGGGTGGGGATGGCACTGTCTGTGGGCACTTACAGGAGGGTAGAGATCTTGGTTCCAATTCCAAGCTAGAGGGCAGAATTAAAGGAGGAACTGAAGTCAGAGGCACCATCTTTCATACCTCAGTACTAGAGGTGATTTTAAAAATTGAGTTTTTATATTATTATTACATAATATTAATATATTATATTATTAAAAAACTGAGTACAAATAAAAAAGAAAAATGCAAAGGCAACCACAGAGAGTTACTATGATAATCTTCAGAGGAGAACACTGAAGCAAAGCAACCCTCTTCAACCCCAAAGAGTAGCATCAAATGGTCACCTGTCCAAAAAGAATTCATAGAAAATCTTTTAAAAGACTTTAAAAACCAAATGAGAGAGATGGAGAGAAAAGTGATTAAAAAAAAGAACAATCCAAGAAAAACAAGATAATGACAAGAAAATCCACCAATTAGAAAAGGAGATCCAGAATCTTAAGGGAGAAAATGATTCCTTCAGAATTAGAATTGAGCAAGGGGATGCCAGTGAAGTTATGAGATCAAGAAATAATGAAACAAAATATAAAGAATGAAAAAAATAGAAGAAAATGTGAAATATCTCATAAGAAAATCAACTAATCTGGACAACAGATCAAGAAAACATAAGAATAATCAGACTACCTGAAAGCTATGATCAAAAAAAGAATCTTGACACAATGATGCAAGAAATAAGTAAAAAAAAAAAATTGTCCTGAAGCATTAGAACAAGAGGGGAAACTAGAAATAGAAAAAAAAAATCCACAAATCACCACCTGAAAGAGATCCTATGAGGAAAACCCATAGGAATACTAAAGTCAAATTCTGAAATCCCCAGTTCAAGGATAAAATATTATGAACAACAAGGAAAAAAATCAATTTTGATATGGTGGTGCCACAATTAGAATCACACAAGACCTAGCAATGGTGACAACAAAAGACTATAGGTCTTAGAATACTATATATTAAAGAGCAATAGAACTATAGTTTTGGTTGAAAATATACCTAACAAAGCTAAGCATAATCCTGAACGTAAAAAAAGGACATTTAATGAATTGTAAGACTTTCAAGACTTTGTTAAAAAAACGAACTTAATGGAAAATTTGACATATAAGAGCCAAGAAAAATATAAGGTACATAGTAAAGACTAATTACAAGGGACTCAATAATGATGGACTGTTTCCCTTGTATGTATGTAAAATGTATATCTAAGATTGTTATTAATAATTGGGTAGTTTGTAAGAAAGATTGGGGTAGACCTCAGTATGATATGACTTTAAAAAGTAAAACTGTTTAGGAACAGCTAAAAAGAGTAATTATTTTATACAAATGAGGTGTGAGAGGAAGAACTGACACAGGAATTAGAAGGGAGAGGAGGGCTGGTAGTTCTGGAAACGCACTTTCATCAAGAATGGGTTAAAGAGGGAATAATACATATATATCGAGAAGAGTATAAAAGCATTCTAAATTCAGAAAGAAATAAAATGCTAAGGGAATAGGGAGAGAAAAGAGGATGGGGGGAACTCTAGAGGGAAGAGTGAGGGAGTAGGTCAAGTGTGGGGTATAGAAGGGTGTTTAGATTTAACAGAATGGGAGAATAAGGGAGGGATCCTCGGGAGAGGGACTAGGTTAAGTAATAAGAGGGTAAAGTAGAGTGTAGAAGTAAAATAGAGGAGCTGGGAAGGATAGAAAATAAAAGATATTCACAAATATAAAAACAAAGATCAGAAGTAGAATTTGTTAAGGAAAGTATGTGTCTATATATGTCTATATGTATGTATGTATATATAAGTATATGTGTATCTCTCTCCCTCTCTCTGTATATATATATATATATATATATATATATATATATATATATATATATATATATATATATATATATATATATATATATGTATATATGTATGCACTTAATTGTAGCCTCCCTTGGGAGCAAGGTTAAGAAGGAGGTAAAAAGAACAAAGTAAAAATTGCATAGCAGAGAACAAAATAAAACTAACAAGGAAACAAAGATGGACTGCTCTCAACACATTATGTAACACGGATATAGGCTTTCTTGAAATGGCAATTCATTGGTATATATTTTGAATCCTCTCTTAGGTCTTGCTGTGCACATGGCCTACTTTTTTTTTAATTATGTTTTTAAGTTTCAATATTTAAATTTATAATATTTCTTTTTCTCCTTTCTTATTTTCTATTTAAGTTTCAGTAATAAAAAAAAAAAAAAGAATGCAAGCACACTGGCAGAAACTTTGGACAAGCATATTGGGCAGCTATGTGGTGAAGTGGATAGGGCACCAGGCCTGGAGTCAGGAAGACATTAGTTAAAATACAGTCTCAGATGTTCACTAGATGTGTAACCCTGGGCAAGTCACTTAACTCTCTTTGCCTCAGTTTCCTTATCTATAAAATGAGCTGGAAGAAGAAATGGCAAACCATTTCAGTATTTACTCTAAGAAAACTCCAAATTGGGTCAAAAAGAGTAAGACACAACTGAAACAACTGAACAAATGTCTCAGTTTTGAATTTGTATTTCCAGTAGTTAGCACAGTATCTGAGAAAGTAAATGTCCATTCATTCCTTCATCTCTAGCTACTTCATAGATAAGGAAACTGAAGTTCAGTAAATTGCTGAAGTACATACAAACAGTAAGTGGCAGAAGCAAATGGTAAACAAGGTCTTCTTGACTCCAAGTTCTTTACATTTTCCATTCCACCACAGTGCTGATCATGTAGCATTAGTATATCATTTGATGACATATATGTAGGCACACATACACACACATACACACACGTATATTATTGATGTATATATAGATGCATATCAATAGTGATGACAGATAAAGTTTGTGAAACAAAAATGGCATGGATATTCAACAATTTTTAAATGAATGAAATTAAACATTCCACAAATTACTCTTTATGGATTAACAGGTAGAAAGATCATGTAAGAATCCAAATTCCTATTCATATAAATTGATTAGATATATCATAGATATTAAATAGATATTGTGAACTGATCCAGCCATTGTGGAGAGCAATTTGGAACTATGCCCAAAGGGCTATAAAAATGTTAATACCCTTTGACCCAATAATAACACTTCTAGGGTTATATCCCAAAGAGATCACACAAGTGGGAAAAGGACCCATATGTACAAAAATATTTATAGCGGCTCTTTTTGTGGTAGCAAAGAATTGGAAATCGAGGGGATGCCCATCAATTGGGGAATGACTGAACAAGCTGTGGTATATGAAGGTAATGGAATACTATTGTGCTATAAGAAATGTGGATGATATGGACTTCATAACAACCTGGAAAAACTTACACAACATAATGCTGAGTGAGCAGAGCAGAGCCAGGAGAACACTATACACAACCACAGATATATGGATTCCATGAGGACCAACCCTGACAGACTTCGCTCTTCTCAGCAACACGAGGTGCAAAGACAACTCGAAAGGACTCATGATGGAGAATGCTATCTACATCCAGAGAAAGAACTATGAAGTATGAATGCAGATTGAGGCATATTCATGCTCGCCTTTTTTTATCTTCTCTTTTGTTTTTGTTTTTGGGGTTTTTTTTGGTTTTGTTTCTTCTTTCTCAAGATTCATTCCATTGGTCATAATTCTTCTCCACAACTTGAGTAGTGTGTAAATTAATTCAATGCAAAGTTATACGTGGAAGATATATGGGATTCCAGGTCGTCTTGGGGAGGGAAGGGGGAGGGGAGGAGGAGGGAGGGAAGAAAATCTGGAACTCAAAATTATGTGGAACCAAGTGTTGTAAACTAAAACTCAAAAAAAAAAATAAAAATTAAAAAAAAGGATCCAAATTCCTATTCATAATAAATTGATTAGATATATCATAGATATTAAAATTAATCTAAGAAACAAATTAATCTAAGAAGTCAATATAGTAAATAGGATACTTTGCTCAGGGTTGGGAAAACCTGAGTTCAAATCTAGTCTCTGATATTCATTAATTTTGTTTGTGACCCTTGTCAAGCCAATTAACTTCACTATGCCTCATGAGGGCAATTCCTAGGATGTAGAGGCTGTGTACAAGGCACTGTGAAAAATTCTGTGGATACAATGAAATGCAAAAAGTGACAGAAATTCTACACACAGAGCTTTGGAGATCCTATGGTATTGTCAAATAACTGAGAATTTGGTGTAGGAGGACCTGTGCTACCTTGAGTAAATCTCTTAACCTTTCTGGTCCTTGGTTTCCTCATCTATAAAACCAACATTCCTAAGTCCTTCTAAATGTCACCCAGATTGCACAATGGATAAAGTGGTGGACCTGAAGTCAGGAAGATTGATTTTCCTGAGTTCAAATTTGACCTCAGATACTTAATAGCTCTGTGACCTTGGACAAGTCACTTAATCCTGTTTGCTTCAATTTCATCTGCACAATGATCTGCAGAAGGTAATGACAAATCACTACTGCATCTTTGCCAAGAAAACCCCAAATAGGGTTACAAAGAATTGAACATTACTGAAAAAGACAGAACAACAAAGTCTTTCTAAGGCCATATATAACTCCAAATCTAGGATCCTGTGCTACAGAATTCCCCACATTGAACAAACAACACATCTCTAATCTGAAAAGCAGAATAATATAGTAGGTATAGCAATAGACTTAGAGTCATAAAATTCTGAATTTGATTAAAATTGCCTTTGACAACTACTAGCTGTGTGACCACAGATGAATATTTTAACCTCTCTGAGCCTCAGTTTTCTCACATAGGATTATTCTTAGGCTCAAATGATAAAATGTATGTTACGGGTTCTGTACAAAATTTAAAGAACAATATAAAGAAATTGTTACTTTTGTTATTTACACATCTTCATACAGGATTTACTTTTTTAAAATGACTTTTTGTGCCAATTCAATTCTTAGCATGCATTATAGATGTTTATATTGAAAATGATAATCTGGAATCAAAGGACTTAGGTTCAGATTCTGCCTTTGCCTCTAAAGCTTACTACTTGTGTGACCTTAGGCAAGACATTTAATGTCCTTTTCCCTCAGCTGCCTAGTGTATAAAGGGAGGAAGTTGAACTAAGTGGTTTCTGAGCTCCCTTACGGATTTTGACTTATGGTCCTATGACTCTGAAGATTGCCATTCAGGTGTGGATGGGGCTGAAAAGATCCCTGCCTTCCTCTCTCAATGATTAGAGCAATAACAATAATAATAAACAAAGAGTTACATAGCACCTCCTATGCTCTAGGCAATGTGCTTAGTATTTTACAAATGTTGTTTCATTTGTTCCTCACAAAAGAAAGCTAGATTACTAGCCCAAGGTCACATAGCTAGTAAATGTCTAAGGATGGATATAAAATCAGGTCTTCCTGATTTCAGGCCTAATTCCCTATTCACTGTGTCACAAAGCTGTCCTGAATCAATCAGTATCAACCAATACATCAATCACTGCCCGAGGTAGTTAGGCGACAATGTGGATAAGAGTTTCAGACTTTAAGTCAGAAAGACCTGATTTCAAATAAATCACATCTCGGATACTTACTATCTCTGTGACCCTGAGCAAGTCACTTAACTTCTCTCTCCACTTGTTTCCATGTCTGTAAAATGATAGCTGACTCACAGGCTTGTTGTGAAAATCAAATTAACCAACACATGTACAGAGCTTTGCAAACTTTAAAATGCTATAGAAATTCCAGTTATTGTGATATTCTAAAATGAAGTTCTTCTTGGTGCATGTCTAGATTGGTCAGTAGATGGCAGCATCTCTGAATTTAGTCTATGTCTTAAGGAAACTTGCTTTGAGTATTTTCCCAAGGACTGATGTTTCTGAATTCTGAGAGAAAGCATGCTTTAGTGCATAGGTCAGGAGCCTTGATCTTTATTCCTTCATCTACTCCTGAATACATTTAGATAAATAAATGGAGGTCAGCCACTTAACCTTTGTGCTCCTTAGCCTTCTCAGTTGGAAACTGGGAAAAACCTGACTGCCTATTCTCGTCTTCATCATATGAATGTTGTGAGGTTAATCCAGCTACAAAGTAATTTCAATTACTTCAAGAAAGACTGCACAAATTTACTGTGTTTGCTGTTGACCGTAGATGGCAGGCCTGTTTTGGGTTGTTGATATTGGACTTGACAAAAATGAATTTTCCACCCAACAAATTGTTGTGAAGCAACAAGCTTATAAAGATTTTCAATGTTTTGATGTCAGTGTCTGTAAAAGAACATTGTTGAATTAAGTAACTGGTATATAGTTTCAAGACACAGAATTGCTTTTGCATCCATGGAATTAAAATGATTTCTGAAGTTCCATGGAACTTGACAAGGGCAAGATGAAGTCCAAAGCCTTGGCTGCTATCCAAATTATTTATCAACCACAGATTCCTAGTGCAGATTCAGACTAATTCAATAATTTTCACTTCAGTATGCTTTTTAATATAAAAAAAATCCTGCATGCTTTTAAAAACTATTAATATGATTTTTAATTTCATGAACAGATTCATACTTGAAGGTCCGCTTTAGTCTTTATTGATTAATCATCCATATCACACCTTCTAATTATTGGTGTTGCCCAAGTCTCTGTTATGTGCTCTCTTCTATGTCTACACTCTCTTTCTTGATAATCTTATCAGTTTTCATGAGTTTAATTACTGTCTCTTTCAGATTTACACATTCAGACCCAACCTCTCTTCTGAGCTTCAGTCCCATATCATCAATTGATTATCTGATATCTAGGAACTAATTTCACAGAAACATCTCAAACTCAACTAAAATTGAACTTTTTCTCTTGCTCCCAAAGCTACTCTTTTTTCAGACTTCTTTATTTCTTGACTCTTAACTCTTTGTTAAAGTAGGGCTCTGTTTCCAGGGTAGAAGGCACATTGTCCCAAACTTCAAGGGTTTTATGTAGCTGTTTTCAGAGACATGTCTAGGGACCTGTAAGTTTTCAGTTTGGCCAAGGTGGTATGATCTATCAGGAGGTGTTTACTACTTTCCTGGCCTGTGCTGTGGTCTATGAACAACAACAAGCACTCTTTTCTGCCACAAAACTGTGAAGAGGGTCCCCCTTCCTCTGTGGCCACAAGCTCTGGTGTGCTAGTGCTCCTCCTTGCCCTAGGACTGACATCCAGGACTGTGACCCAGATCCAAGTATGGGCAAAGCAACAGAGTCCTGCCTCAGTGCTAGCAAAATGACCCCTATAATCTCCTTCTGACCTGTTGCTCAAACCCCTTTCTCTCTGTGTGCTGAGAGCTCTGTGAATAGCTGCTGCCACCGTGGCTGCTGATTCAGGAACTCTCCAGGCCTGCTCCTGGTTTGCTGTGGCCAATGCTGTGTTGGCAGGGGACGCACTGGACTGTGCTCATCCCTCACCTTGGTGCAACAGAGCTTTCCTGCTGACCTTCCAAGTTGTCTTGAGCCGAAAATTTGTATGGATTCTGCTGCTCTATAATTTGTTTAGAGTCATTTTTAAAGGTATTTGAGGAGTTTGGGGAGAGCTTAAGCAAGTCTCTGCTTTACTCTGCCATCTTGGTTCTGCCTCCAAACTTCTTTATTTCTTTCAAAGATATCACCATTCTTCCAATCTTCCTGTTTCTTTCCTCAAGTTATATTCTATACTTCACTTTCCCTCACCCCACATATACAATAACTTGCCAAATACTGCCATTTCTCCTTTTGTCAATCTCTCATGTTACACCTGTTTTCTCTATTCACATAGTTGTAGCTTTTATTCAATTCTTTTTCATGTCCTACTTGGATTATTCCAACAATCTCATAATTCTTCTCTCTCCCTCAATTTTTCCCCACTCTAGTCAGTCCTCTACATTGTTTCTAAGTAGTTTTCCTTAAATATAATTTTGGCCATGTTCCTCTCATGCTCAATAAATTCAATGGCTCCATTTTGCCTCTAAGATAAAACACAAACCCCTCTGTTTAGATTTCAAACCCAATTACGATATATACCAACTTAAGATTCCATCATCATTGTACATTATTGCTCATCTTGTACTCTACAGGTTAGCCAAACTGGCTTTCTCTTTGCTCCTCAGAAAAAGCAATCCTTTTGCTGCCTTCATGTCTTTGTAATGGTAATCCAGTTAAGGCCTCCTCATTTTTATGTCATACATTCTTTCTCTTACTTCAAAAGTCAGCTCAAGCACAAACTTCTACTTGGGGTATTTCCTGAGCCCCAACTGCCAGTGTCTTCCTTCCCAAACAACCTTCTGTTTAACCAATTTGTATTTATCTATATTTATGTTCTTATATCTAATTGTATATATGTATTTGTTGAATGTCCCATTAGAATGCAAGCTTCTTAGAATCAGAGATTTTTGTTAGTAATTGTGTCATTCTTAGCACCTATAGTTCCAGAACTTAATTTCTTCTGCATTAATTGTATCATACAAATATTCATTTATACTGTAATGAGAAGCCTCTTTGCCATCTCCTCCCAGGCACTGTGAGGCCCTGACATATCATCCAACTCTTTCTCTCTCTCTCTTAACACATACATCATCACCCTAACAAGAGTTGCAGATTGAGTAATTGATTAAAGTGTCCCTTACATAAAACCCTCTCTGGATCATCTTATCTGCAAGTAATCTTTCTTTTCATGGATAATAAAATAATAATAATACCTAACATTTGCACAGTACCTTAAGATTTGCAAAGTGCATTTTACTTATTATTCCATTTGATTTCTTATAGCATATTTTATTCTATTTCTTATCATTGTTGGTTGTATACATGCCTTCTCCCAACCAAGTGGCACAATTGCTAGAGCCCTCAACCTAGAGTCAGGAAGTCCCCTGAGTTCTAATCTTATTACCTCAGATGCTTACCAGCTCCATGACCCTGAACAAGACATTTAACCTTTGTCTGCCTACCCCAATTTCCTCATCTGTAAAATGGAGATAGTAATAGTACCCACTTTCCAGGATTATTGTGAAGACAAAATGAGATATTTGTAAAATACTCTGTAAATTTTTTAAAAATTTGTATAAATGATGGCTATCATCATCATCTTAGCAGCAGCAGCAGCTTTGTGAGGACAGGAACCATGTCAAATTGATTATTGGCAGCTAGAATAGTACTTTAAACAGAGTAAACACCTAGCAAATGTTCATAAACTTATAGGATCATAAGATTTAGAGTGGGAAGGGATTTAAGAGATCATATTGGTTTAATTGAAAAGGCAAAGGATACCTTAACCCATTGATTGATTAAGTAGCAATATGTCATTACGGGACATGGCCAAAGATTTGGATGTCAGGGTTAACAGTAGGACTAGAATATCTAGTTCTAGAAGCCATCTAATTCTAAATTGTAGTGCCAGTAAGGAACTTTAATCTTCAGACTTTAGAGGAAATAGAATATTATATAATTGTAGAATGGAAACAGACCCTGGAGACCAAACAATCCAATTCTCTTTTTAGTAATAAGTACATTTGAAAGTAGTTGTTGACAAAGACAGACTAGTGACTACACTTCTAACTCAGAACATTGTCCTTTCTCCTATTAAAATAAGAGAATCAGTGATTCTACTTCTGGATAAGTGATAACTTAAAGGGAAGGGTGAAGTGTTCAACAGATTAGTATCTCCTATCTGTCATCCTCAGTCTAACTCCCTATCATTTCTAGCAGGAAGCAAGCAAATGTATTGGGTGAGCACCCCCAGGGGCTTATATCTCATTAAAAAATTAAGACAATAAGGAAATTAGTATGAATAGAAGGGATTGCATTTTAGAACTAATTTTCTATTATACATTTATTCAGAACATAGAGAAAGTGTTGGACAGGGTTGAAAGAGAAGGAAAATAAATTCTTGGAAGGACATTGAATTTTCAGAACTTCTTTATTCAATGAGGTTTATTAATATCAAAATGTAATCCAAAGCATTAGGTCATAAGTAGTTTTTTGTGAAAATCTTAAATGTGATAAGCATGGGTTGTAGAGAATGAATTTTTTATGTATATCCTCTTATTTGTGAAATATGTCTGGTGAGTGGATTGATAGTTTAAATGTCATGAGCTTAATATTTTATTTAAAATATGGATAAATATTGAAATATGTTCAAGAGAATGTCATATTAACCTCAACCTTAAAGCATCAATTATGTTGTTTAGGTTCTCCCTTTGACACACTCTTGACTGGGCTTTGAAACATTAGGCACTGACATCTTAGGCTTAGAATTTCTAAAATTGTTCCAGGCCCCCTACCACAGTGAATTTAATTTAAAATAGAAACATCTATGAAGAAGTGAATTATAGGCACATTATTTCCTAACTTCAAGGACATAAAAGTCAAGGCACCAGATTCACCACTAATGAACAATTACAAGGATGTACCAGCCAGTATAATATTCCATTAACATCAAGCTGAAGAAATATGCTTATATAACTCAGAAGTTACCCAATAGGATATATTTAAAATGGATTGTTATGGTCAGAGTTCAATTTATAACAGCAATCTCCCAGCCAAGAAGGAGACATTATTCTATCCTATACCACTTTCCTTAAAACAAACAAACAAAAAAAACCTGTCAAATCATTTGTTTATAATAAACAATGAAAAAGAAACCAAGAATGTGACTTAAAGAGCACGAGATTAGATATTATTTCTAGCTGCACAATTCTAGGCCTTCTGAATTTGTGTTAATTGCTAGCACTTCAGCTTCTTCTCAAAACAATCTTGGTGAAATCATCTATCCCTATGGATGAAACCAACAGCAACTCATCTAGACAGTTTAAGGAGTTACTGGTCAAATTGAGTGAGGCTGGTTCCTAGGGGGAATTCCATTTGGGTGCCAATACTTGAAGCCTTCTTAGTTCTATAAGACCTGCTGGCTCTTCATTGGCATGACATGAAGGGTTCTAGGATCACATATGCCCCATGATAGGTAAAACATTAGTAGGGGACATGGGACTCTATTTCTAAAATAATTGGATTTAAACAAATAATCCTAATTGAATAAAAATTCACTTACCAACTTTATATCAAATAGAATTCAGCTGTCAATGTGTATCTCTAAATATTAGCAGTAAAATGACCAGTATCACAAAATTACAGATAGGCTCTCATAGGTCATCAAAACAACCTATCACTGAATAAAATTGTGTAGGAGATAGAAGAGAAGAAAGACTTGACCTGTAGAAGGATAAATAATTGGGAAGGTGGTTTGTGGGTAAAAGGACTTCAACTCCATCAAGACTTCAAGATCCGAAGGGAAATGGTAATGAAATAATGTTAGAGAAGTTAGTAAGGTAATTTAATGAGTTGCTGTTGTTTGTTTGTTGCTCATCCTTTGTTCTCAAAGGGGACCGATGACTTCAAAAGGGTGATGTTTTGTCTCAAAAGTGAATTGCAGTTAAGTGAGGCAGAGCTGTGCGAAGTTATCAGCTTCACTCTCTCCTCCACAGTCATCAAAGTCCAATGGCAAGACATAGGCCAATATGACTTGAATTCTAGCAAGACTTCATGATCAGAAGGAAAATGATAATATTAATGATGTTAGAAAATTTGGTAAGGTAATTTATTGAGTTTGTAATGCCAAGAACTCTTAGAAAGTTAGAATTCTCTGGCAATTTACTGATAAGGTGATAAGTCACTAACTTAAGAAGGAAATTGCCAACTTTGTAGTCAAAAAACTCCCACAAATACTTTGCTGCAATAGTTGTCCAAGGGAGCTATCATATAGAAGAAAAACAAAGAAGCAAATAAAAACTACAATCTCAGTTCCAACAAGTGAGTCTATACTTTTCAACAGGGAGAAATATATAGTGCCTGTGCAGTCATTTATATCTCTGTCACAGTCAATTGACTTTTATCTGTTTAAAATGTGTCCTGCTCTTCCTCCTAGAAAAGAAGTTATAGGAGTTAAGGGAATGGCTCTATATGCTCCAACTTGTCTGGGAGAATGAGTTGTTCTTTAAACACACACACACACACACACACACACACACACACACACACACACACACACACACAGAGACACTCCTACAATGTATATAGCTTGTTTGCATATCGTCACCCATTAAACTGTGAATTATTTCAGTTCAGGGAAAATCATTTTACTTCTTTTCGCATTCTCAGAATGGTATTTGGAGCATAGTAGGCACTTAAGAAATGTTTGTTCACTGACGATTGAGACACACCCTCATGTATAGTGGAGAGGGGACTCAATGTGAAATCAAAGAAGAAAGGTCCAAGGAGAAAGAAAGGAATTTGACTTTTTTCAGGAGGTTAGAGGATGGAAGATTGTCATACAGAAGAAAAAGGCAAGAAGAACCACTGCAAATTTAGCATCATGGCTCATAGTAAAATCTTTATATTTCTTTATAAACTCTTACTGTTGTTCATCTTTCAGTCTCAAAGAGGACCATGACATCAGGAAGATGATTCCATGACTTTTAAGTGAATTGGATTTAAGTGAGGGAGAGCTGTACAAAGTAACCAGCCTCACTCTCTCCTCTGGAGCCATCTGAGTCCAGTGGCAAGATATAGATCAGGACTACTGGAGATGGCCCAGATGCAGTGGGAGACCTTGGACGTTTTTAGTTAAGGTCTTTCCCAGGTCTCAGTTTGACTAAGGCAATGCCCATTGAGTGATTAAGGCTAGGTAAGAAATGAGGTAAATAATGGCCTCTTTTACCTAGTTAAAAAAAAAATCAATCTGGGAGGGAAAGACCCTCAGGGTTTTGTGGCCAAAACAGAAACAATTGGTACTTATGAGCCATCTATGAGCCATCAAACAATGACCAAGTGACACATGGGCTGGGCCCTATTGTTGGCCAAACAGGGAGAGCTGGAGTGATTTGGTTTAAGGTATGATCCTTAAGAAAGAAATATAGCCTGTAACCCCCAAAATATCTTGCCAAGTTTCAGGGATCAAAATTTACATTCCTTTGGACAGAGCACCTGCAAGTAAGAGTATGATATCCTACATGGACAGAGTGGGAGGAGGGAGAGAGAGAAGGAGGGAGGGAGGGACAAAAGAAGGAAGAAAGGAAGGAAGGAAGGAAGGAAGTTGCATTGTCCAACTGGAACTGGCCATGTAAACTGGAATCCAGAGGTGTTGTCAGAGGAGAATGGTTCAGTTAATTTCAGAAGTTAAAGTCAGTCTCCTGTCAGATTGGTAACATGGCAAAACAGGAAAATGATAAATGCTAGAGAAGATGTGGGAAAATAGGAATACCGTTACATTATTGGTAGAGTTGTGAACTGATACAGTAATTCTGGAGAGCAATTTGGAACAATGCCCAAAGGGCTAAAGAAATGTGCAAATCCTTTGACCACAATACCACTTCTAGGGCTGTATCCCAAAGAGATCATACAAATGGGTAAAGGACCTGTACGTACAAACATATTTATAGCAGCTCTTTTTGTGGTGGCAAAGAATTGGAAATCAAAGAGATGCCCATCAACTGGGGAATTGCTAAACAAGTTGTAGTATGTGAATGTAATGGAATACTGTTGTGCTATAAGGAATGAGGAAGAGACTTCATAATAATCTGGAAAGACTTACATGATCTGATGCTGAGTGAGGGGAGCAGAACCAGGAGAACCTTCTACATGATTACAGACAGACGGTATCTGTGATGATTAACTTTGATAGACTTGGCTCTTCTGAGCAAGACAAGCTTCTAAAACAGCTCCAAAAGACTCATGTTGGAAAAAGCTATCCACATCCAGAGAAAGAATTATGGAGTCTGCATGCAGATTGAGGCAATATATTTGCTCTATTTTTTTTCTTCCTTTTTGGTTTTGTTTCTTCTTTCTCATGGTTTATTCCATTGGTTATAATTCTTTACAACTTGACTATTGTGAAAATAGGTTTAATGTGAAGGTATATGTAGAACCTATATTGGATTACATGGCATTTTTGGCAGGGGAGGGGGGAGGAGAGGGAAGGGGAGAAAATTTGGAATTCAAAAACCTGTGGAAATGAGTGTTGTAAATTAAAAATAAAAATAAATTAAAAAAAAAACAAAAAAAGAAAAGAACAGTACAGTATTTGGAGTCAGGAAAACTGGATTAAGATTATAGATGAGACACTCTAGTGATATAACCCTGAATAAATCACTTCACCTTGGTTTATTCATTTGAAAAATGAGGCTATTAATCCTCATACATTTTACATCATAGGATTATGTTTTAAAGGAATCACTTTGTAAGTAAACATTGAAATACTTATAAATGTGAGTATGGAATTAGCAATGGAAAATTTGGAGGAATCAATAACATCATTTGGGAAGATATTTTGGAATACCTTCTGGGTTCCTCTTAAACACACACACACACACACACACACACACACACACACTCCTAGTACAGAGTTTTGTGAGACTCAAAAGGACAGGTATAGAAAGCCATGTATAAGAAATAATAGTTATTATTTTTTTTCCTAGAGACTCAAGAGAACCAGGATCTTATTTTTAGTTTGACATTGACTCTCTGTACTAACTTGACAGAATTACTTCTTCCATTGAAACCTCATTTTCCTCATTTGAAAAATTAGAGTTGAACTACATGACTGGAATTTTTTCACCTTTAATACTTGATGAATAAGCTATTTATCCATTCTTTCACTACTGTAGTGCATGACACATATTAGTTGCTTTACAAATACTTTTTGACTTGACTACAAGATATAGAAGATATCATTAGCTAAAAATTTGGTTGAAGAAGATATGGGGATCATAGTGGACTCCAAATTTAATATGAAATATAACAGCCAACAAAAAGCTAATGTCATCTTTGGCCACCTTAAGAGAGGTATGCAATGAATTAAACACGTGGCCACTGAGTTCTCCTCCTCCAGCTCTGAAATTCTGTGATGCTAAGTCCTTCAACAAGTGATGACAGAGACAGAGACAGAGAAACAGAGGGAGAGAGAGAGAGAGAGAGAGATAGAGAGAGAGAGAGAGAGAGAGAGAGAGAGAGAGAGAGAGAGAGAGATTATGTATAATAGCAATATGAGAAAAAAAGTTCCTACTGTATTTAATGTCTATGGATGTTTAGTATGCTTTATTTATGAATAATGGTTATTGCCTTGTGAAGTTTTCCTTTCTACAGATCTTTAAGAAACAGATAATGAACAGTTTTTTTTTTCTCCCATTTTGTTTGCATGTGTGGTCTTGCCTTGAAACAGAGAAAGAACTGAATAACCGAAAAATGTGAGGGTTGCACTTTATGACCCCTAAGTTCCTGGTAGTTCTGATGTTCCATGATTCTGATATTCCCTGACTCCAGGAGAGAAATGTTAGGAAACTCAATCCAAGAGTGTGTGACTCATCTTTTTCAATACACTTTACCCCTAAAAAGCTCCAGGGGTTGTAAAGCTTGAGTTGCATTGAGATTTCAGAAGTATAAAAAGCAAGACTTAGTCTCTGTGGTTATCTCTCTGATTTGGATGGGAACATTGAAGAATTCACCTGCTGGGTGTAAAAGCTGGTGGAAGTTTGGCTGCCTAAGTTTTGCCTGAATGAGGTTTAAAAAAAAAAAAAACAAGCACATGGAAGGCAATTGCTGCTTTGTTGTGATAGATTTTTTTTTTCCTTTGTGGTTATGCCTATGCGAGCTGTTAACTACTTATGTTTCCATTGATCTTTGCAATGCTCAGGAGAGCTAGTCTATCAGTTCCAGCGTGAGAAGCTGGAAGGAGGTCTATAAAAATTTCTAAAGCATGAGCAATAAGGGAAATTGTCAAATGACTTCTTCTCTGGGGTTATCTGTAGGTGTTTACCCTTCAGTGGCATTTAAAGGAAATGCAAATACTTAACAGGTCAAAAATTAGATCCAGGCTATTTAAAGCTGTTCCCTTCATATTTATTGCTTTTTTTCTTCTTGTTGTTGTTCCTGGAAATTGCCTGGGAGTGTGTAGTATTTCCTGGTGTGTTTTTCAATAAAGTCTCCTCCATAAGTAAACAGAATAGGGGCAGAAAGCCTTTTTCCTGCTTTCTTAAGATTATGTTTATTCCTTGACTGAAGTCCAACACAGAGATTTTGAACTCTATAAATGGCAGTTTTGTAATGTGGTTTACACATCACTGCTTCCTCTTTGTTATGTGAGTTCGTGGCACTCTGGATTCTTATCTGTTACATCTGGCCCCTTAAGAGCAGATTCTCATACTCTTACAGAGCCACAAAGTAAATGGTGATTCATTTTTATTTGTTGACTTCACTGGGCAAGATGCTTTACATTTGCCAGTTTTCTTATCTGTAAAAAGAAAGAATAAGACTAATAATAGTAGTCATTTATATAGCACTTTAAGCATTACAAAGCATTTTGCATAGATAATCTACCTCAGTTTACAAAGAAGCAGGAGAGAGAGAGAGAGAGAGAGAGAGAGGAGAGGAGAGAGAGAGAGAGGAGAGAGAGAGAGAGAGAGAGAGAGAAGAATGTAAATATTAATTGATTGATTTTATAAATGATATAACAGAAACTGAGAGAGATCAAGAAATTTGGCCATGGTCCCACAGTTTGAGAGTGTCAGAGGTAAGATCTGACAGCATGTAGCCTTTGAATTCAAACATAGTACAGTTAGTACAGTTGCCAGTGTGAAAGGCTATTGCTTAAGATACTTCTTGTGGTTGGGCCTCAGTGTTTTGTAATATTTTAAGGCAATCTTTTTTTTTTGATTCCATCATCATTCCTCATGAATTGCTTTGCAGCTCCATTCACATTTAAGCCCACTAAACATTTATTCACCTTTTGAATCCTTCTTGAAAATTGAACTTTACATGTTCAGATTAGGAATGTTTCCTTCTTACATTTCATTGATTTTATTCGTCATTCATATTGTCAGTTTGGAACTTTTTTCCCCTGAGATGAGATGATTGTATCTAAACTTTTCAACAGATCTCTCAAAACAAAGACAGAAAGAGAAAGAAAAGAAAATACATGAAGAATCACTTCTAAGAATTTTCTTTTTTAAAGAAACAGGAAACCTGAGGAATGATAGACAAGGAGAATCACAAAGACAATCATTTCTTTTCTTTCTTGGTTTCTTGCTTCTTTCTATCCTTTTTTTAATTTCTTCATTCCAATTTTCTTCTTTCCTTTCTTCCTTCCATTTTTCTTCCTTCCTTCCTTTCTTCCTTCCTCCTTCCTTCCTTTTTCTTTCTTCCTTTTTTCTTCCTTTCTTTCTTTCTTTCTTTCTTTCTTTCTTTCTTTCTTTCTTTCTTTCTTCCTTCCTTCCTTCCTTCCTCTCTTTCCTTCCTTCCTTCCTTCTTTCAATCTTTCTTTCTTTCTTTCTTTCTTTCTTTCTTTCTTTCTTTCTTTCTTCCTTCTTTCCTTCCTTCCTTCCTGTCTTCCTTTCTTCCTTCCTTCCTTTCTTTCTTTCTTTCTTTCTTTCTTTCTTTCTTTCTTTCTTCCTTCCTTCCTGTCTTCCTTTCTTCCTTCCTTCCTTCCTTTCTTTCTCTCTCTCTCTCTTTCTTTCTTTCTTTCTTTCTTTCTTTTTTCTTTCTTTCTTTTTTCTTTCTTTCTTCCTTCCTTCCTTCCTTCCTTCTTTCCTTTCTTTCTTTCTTTCTTTCTTTCTTTCTTTCTTTCTTTCTTTCTTTCTTTCTTTCTTCCTTCCCTCCTTCCTTCCTTCCTTCCCTCCTTCCTGTCTTCCTTTCTCCCTTCCTTCCTGTCTTCCTTTCTTCCTTCCTTCCTTCCTTCCTTCCTTTCTTTCTCTCTCTCTCTCTTTCTTTCTTTCTTTCTTTCTTTCTTTCTTTCTTTCTTTCTTTCTTTTTTGGTGCAGTGGATAGAACATTGGGCCTATTCAGGAAGACTTCATTTCAAATCTGACCTTAGACCCTTACTAGCTGTATAACTCCAGGAAAGTCACTTAATGTCTATTTGTCTCCGATTGCTCATCTGTAAAATAGGGAAAATAATAGCATTTACCTCTCAGGGTTGTTGTGACAATCAAATGTGATAATATTTTTTAAAATCTCTTAGCACATTTCCTGTCACACTAGAAAAATGTTCGTTATTATTTCCTTCCTTTTTTCTTCTTGAACATGGCTAAAGTGGGAATTTTTTTGCATAACTACAGATGTTTCTAATCAGTATTGTTTTTATTGCCTTCTAGATAGGTTAGGGAGGAGGAAGAGAAGAGAGGAAAAAGTTCAAACTGAAAAGTTTTAGGGAGAATAATTACATGAATCATTAAGCTTTCAAATACTACCAACAGAACCCAGTAGGAAGAGATAGAAAGAGACATTCCATATAAAATAACTGAAAAAAATATAAAATACTTAAGAGTTAAACTGCCAAAACAAACCCAGAATTTATATGAACATTTATATGAACAAAAGACTTTTCACACAAATAAAGATAGAGCTAAACAGTCTGAAAAATATTAATTGCTCATTGGTAGGCCAAGCCAATATAATAAAACAACAATTCTGCCCAAGTTAATTTATCCAGTTCACACCAATCAAAGCATCAAAGAATTATTTTATAGGGTTAAAAAAATAGTAACAAAATTCATCTGGAAGAATGAAAGGCCAAGGATAATCAAGGGAATCAATATTTTTAAAAAAACATGAAGGAAGGCAGCCTAGCAGTTCTAGATTTTGAACTATATTACAAAGCAGTAATCCGCAAAATAATCTGATAGTGGCTAAGAAATTGGGTGGTGGTAGATTAGTGGAATAGATTAGGTGAACAATACACTGTAGTAAAAGATCATAGTAATCTAGTGTTTGATAAATACAAAGATCCAAATTTTGGGGGTAAGAACTCAACATTTGAGAAAAAAATGCTGGGAGAAATGAAAATCAGTTTGACAGATAATAGGTATACACTAACACCTCACATCATATGCCAGATAAGGTCAAAATGGATAAATGATTTAGAAACAATGGGTGATAGCATAAATAAATTAGGACAGCATGGGAAAATATACCTGTCATATCTATGGATAAGGAAAGAATTTATGACCAAACAAAAAATAGAGGGAGCTATGGAAAGTAAAATAGATAAATTTGATTTACATAAAACTTTAAAGCTTTTGCACAAACAAAACTAATGCAGCCAAAATTAGAAAGAAAACAAAACACCTGGGAAAAAACAAATTTTGTAGCAAGTTCCTCTGATAAAGACTTCATTTCTCAAATACATAATGAACTCAGCTAAATTTAAAAAATAAGCACTGTTCTGTAGTTGATAAATGGTCAAAAGATATGAACAAGCAGTTTTCAGAAGAAGAAATCAAAGCTATTAATAGTCATGTGAAAATAATGCTCTAAATCATTATTGGTTAGAAAAGTGCAAATTAAAGCAACTCTGAGATCCCACCTCAGATCCCACCACCACATCAGATTGGCTAAGGTGACAGAAAAGGAAAATGGCAAATGCTGAAGAAGATGTGGAAAAATTGGGACACTAATTCACTCTTGGTAGATTTGTGAATTAGTACAACCATTGTGGAGAACAATCTGGAGCTATACCCTAAAGAGTATAAAACTGTGCATAGAACCTTTGATCCAGCAGTAGCACTACTAAGTCTGTATCCCAAAGAGATCAAAGAAAAAAAGAGAAGGACATATTTGTATAAAATATTTGTAGCAGCTCTTTTTATGTTTGCTATGAATTGGAAATTGAGATGTCCATCAATTGGGGAATGGCTGAACAAGTTATACTATATGATTACGATGCAATGCTATTGCATTATAAGAAATGAGAAGCAGGATGGTTTCAGAAAAACCTGGGAAAACTAATATGAATTCATTCAAAGTGAAGTGAGCAGAACTAGGAGAACATTGTACGTAATAATAGTAATATTATCAGGATGAGCAACTGTGAAAGACTTAGCTATTCTACTCAAGATGATGATCTAAGAAAATTTCAAAGCACCCATGATGAAAAATTTTATCCACCTCCAGAGAGAGAACTGATAAACTCTGAATGAAGATTAAAGCAAACATTTAATTTTTTCTTCATTTGTTTTATTTTGTTTTTAGTTTTTTTTGCAACATCGCTAATATGGAAATATGTTTTGCATGACCCCATATCTAAAACTGAAATCCAATTGCTTGCCTTTTCAAGTAGGTGGAGAGTGCAGAGGAAGGGAGACATTTGAAACATTTAAAAAATTAACGTTAAAATTTTGTACATGCAATTGCAAAATATTTAATGAAATGAATAATAATTTTTAAAAAAGAAGTGAATTTTCTGAACATCTGGTGTGTGTAACCACTACATTCTTAGGCATGTAAGGGAAAATTAAAAGTCTAGGACACATTATTCCTTCATTCACTCAGTCAGCAAGAGTGTATTAAACCAACTGTAGACCTGGCATTCTGCTAGGCTTTCAAAATAAAAGATGTAAGAGGGGCTGATTAGGCATGCCCTCAGTCACCTCACTGATTGGGGCTATCTACTGATGATTGAAAGAGGAGGTCAGGCTCTGCTATGAGAAACTCTAAGTTATAAATGCTATGAAAGTGCTATGCCCTTCTCAACATTTTCTCTCTCTAGGACTTGCTCACTGGTGTGCAGCCAGGGAGAAAGGGGTAGTAGCAGAGATTTCTCCTTTCCTCACACCCCAGGAGAAATAAGGCCATCATAGATGGCTTGAGAAAGAAATCCCTGCACTTCAGTCACTGGCTGCCTTCTTCTGACTAACTTCCCCCCTTTCTAAGCCCATATCTGAAACTAGCTCTTGAGAATGTACTACCCCAGCAGTTTCAGGTAAGATCAGTTTGGGGATCAACAAAACTCATGGGCCAATGAATTCCAAAGTTCCCAAGAACAAACAAGCAAACTTGAGTTTGAGCATTTGAGCACTGGAATCTTCTAGGGAGTGAATACTTTATTCTAGTTTCAAAAAATATTTATTTAATTTATAATGCATTTATAATTTTCCCTTCCTAATTCTCCAATCTAACCATAACAACAATAAAAATAAAAGAACATCAAAAATATAATCCTCAGCATAATTACTTATACTTCAGAAAAAAATGTTCAGGTTGACCATTCACAAAAAATGTATGTGAGAGGGAATATTTCATTGAAAATGAGCTCTGTACAACTAAGAAGCCTGCCAAAGTGTCCCTTTGAAGTTCTGGAGCGCCAGGAACAGTAGGGATCTTCTTTGCCATCAATTCCTTGGCATGTCCTCAACTGACTCATATAGTGCTGGGAGAAGTGAATGGGGAACTCTTGTTCAGCAGACTTTATTTGCTGACTGGTGTACATCATGATTTTCGGTGCTTCGTATTTCTTTGTTCAGGAGCTCCTCTAAGTTCCTTGTTTCTTATACACTTTTAGTGATAGGTGAAGTAAAGATTTACTGGTATATTATAAAAATATTATACATTGGGGGGCGGAGCCAAGATGGCGGCTGGTAAGCAGGGAATAATGTGAGCTCTGTACGCAGACCCTCCAAAAACTTATAAAAAATGGCTCTGAAACAATTATAGAACGGCTGAACCCACAAAACAGCAGAGGGAAGTAGAGCTCCAGCCCAGGACAGCCTGGATGGTCTCTGGGTGAGGTCTATCCCACATGGAGCTTGGAGCTGGGAGTTGGGAGCTGGGAACGGAGTGGAGCAGAGCCCAGCCTGAGCGGCGTGAACCTTCCAGACCAGAAGCCGGGCGGAGGGGGCCCTAGCGTCCTGATTCAGTGAGCTGCGGCAGTTACGAGACTTCTCAACCCACAAACACCAAAGACTGCGGAGAAGGTTAGTGGGAAAAGCTGCAGGAGTGGAAGGAGTTCACAGTTCGGCTTCCAGCCCCGGGGGCAGCGAAGGTGGGGCAGCTACAGCAGTTGTTACTTCCAGCTCCAGGCAGGAATTAAGTGGCTGATCAGAGCAGGGGTGCACAGCCTGCAGAAGATCTAAGCCCAGTTCGGGTTGGAGGTTGGGGAAGGAGCAGTGCTGGTGTGGCAGAGCTGGCACCTCCCCCCCAAACGTGGAACATAGAACTCTGTAATCTACAAGCAGTCGTACCCCACTGAAAAACTCAAGGGTCAAGTTAGTTGGCTGGGAACATGGCCAGGCAGTGAAAACGGATGCAGATTCAGACTCAGACTTTGGAATCTTTCTTTGGTGACAAAGAAAACCAAAACGTACAGCCAGAAGAAGTTAACAAAGTCAAAGAGCTTACAACAGAAACCTCCAAGAAAAACAGGAACTGGTCCCAGGCTATGGAAGAGCTCAAAAAGGAGTTGGAAAAGCAAGTTAGAGAAGTAGAGGAAAAATTGGGAAGAGAAATGAGAAGGATGCGAGGAAACCATGAAAAACAAGTCAATGACTCGCTAAAGGAGACCCAAAAAAATACTGAAAAATACACTGAAGAAAACAACACCTTAAAAAATAGACTAACTCAAATGGCAAAAGAGCTCCAAAAAGCCAATGAGGAGAAGAATGCCTTGAAAGGCAGAATTAGCCAAATGGAAAAGGAGGTCCAAAAGACCACTGAAGAAAATACTACTTTAAAAATTAGATTGGAGGAAGTGGAAGCTAGTGACTTTATGAGAAATCAAGATATTATAAAACAGAACCAAAGGAATGAAAAAATGGAAGACAATGTGAAATATCTCCTTGGAAAAACCACTGACCTGGAAAATAGATCCAGGAGAGAGAATTTAAAAATTATTGGACTACCTGAAAGCCATGATCAAAAAAAGAGCCTAGATACCATCTTTCAAGAAATATCAAGGAGAACTGCCCTGATATTCTAGAGCCACAGGGCAAAGTAGAAATTGAAAGAATCCATCGATCACCTCCTCAAATAGATCCCAAGAAGAAATCTCCTAGGAATATTGTTGCCAAATTCCAGAGCTCCCAGATCAAGGAGAAAATACTGCAAGCAGCCAGAAAGAAACAATTTGAGTATTGTGGAAACCCAATCAGAATAACCCAAGATCTGGCAGCTTCTACATTAAGAGATGGAAGGGCTTGGAATGCGATATTCCGGAGGTCAATGGAGCTAGGATTAAAACCTAGAATCACCTATCCAGCAAAACTGAGTATCATGTTCCAAGGCAAAATATGGATTTTCAATAAAATAGAGGACTTTCAAGCTTTCTCAGTGAAAAGACCAGAACTGAATAGAAAATTTGACTTTCAAACACAAGAATCAAGAGAAGCATGAAAAGGTAATCAAGAAACGGAAATTGCAAGGGACTTACTAAAGTTGAACTGTTTTGTTTACATTCCTACATGGAAAGATGATGTGTATGATTCATGAGACCTCAGTATTAGGGTACTTGAAGGGAATATGCATATATATATGTTTATGTATATATATATAAGTGAATGTGTATGTATGTATGTATCCATGTGTATATGTATGCATGTGTATGTAGGTATATATATATATGTGTGTGCTTTTATATATGTATATACATATATATACATATACATATATATATATGTAAAAGAGAGAGAATAGACACATGGTGAGTTGAAGATGAAGGGAAGATATGTAAAAGAAATAAAATGAAATTAAGGGATGAGAGAGCAACATACTGAGAGAGGGAGATAGGGAGAGATAGAATGGGGAGGATTATCTTGCCTAAAGGTGGCAAGAGGAAGCAGTTCTGTGGGAGGAGGGGAGAGGGCAGGTGAGGGGGGAATGAGTGAACCTTGCTCTCATTAGATTCGGCCTGAGGAGGGAATACCATACATACTCACTTGGGTATCTTACCCCACAGGAAAGAAGAGGGAGGAAGATAAAAAAAAAAATAAAAGGGGGGGGGATGATGGAGGGGAGGGCAGATGGGGGTGGAGGTTATCAAAACAAACACTTTGGAAAGGGGACAGGGTCAAGGGATAAAATTCAATAAAGCGTGATGGGTTGAGAAGGAGCAAAATGTAGTTAGCCTTTCACAACATGAGTATTGTGGAAGGGTTATACATAATGATACATGCGTGGCCTAGGTTGAAGTGCTCGACTTCTTAGGGAGGGTGGGTGGGAAGGGTAGAGGGGAAAGAATTTGAAACTCAAAGTTTTAAAAACAGATGTTCAAAAACAAAAAAAAAAGTTTTTGCATGCAACTAAAAAAATAAGATACACAGGCAATGGGGCGTAGAAATTTATCTTGCCCTACAAGAAAGGAAGGGAAAAGGGGATGAGAGGGGTGGGGGGTGATAGAGGGGAGGGCTGACTGGGGAACAGGGCAACCATAATATATGCCATCTTGGAGTGGGGGGGAGGGTAGAAATGGGGAGAAAATTTGTAATTCAAACTGTTGTGAAAATCAATGCTGAAAACCAAATATGTTAAATAAATAAATGAAAAAAAAATGAAAAAAAAATATTATACATTGAATATCTGCTCAAGAACTGGGAAGCCAGTTAAGTCTGTTTTGGAAAAAGGAATTCATGGACCATACCTAACTTTATTTGGAATATTACCCCAGAATATATGGGGTATGGATATCTCCCCAAAAGAAAAGTTGTCCATTTGTATCAGGCCCCCAAAATGCATAGGATCATAGATTTATAGTTTCAGGGGACCTCTGAAGCCATGTAGTACAGCATACTAATTGTTTTATATATGAGGAAGCTGAGGCAGAGATCAGTAAAATGAATTTCTTATAGTTACATACCTGGAAAGTTTCTAATGTGGGATTTGATCTGTTTTAAATGACTTCTAGAATAGGACTCTATCCATGATAATAATCTACCTCTCTCTATATGAACCCAGAGTTTTGTGGAGCCTTGGACCATGGGGAATAATGACAAAAATCAGACAGTACCAGTCCTTTGATGGGGAAAAAAGCATTCTGCAAATTCCCAACACTCTAATATAAGAGTAATATTGTTAAAATGAACATGAAGGTTAACAATTGTTACGGGCTGAGTTAGAGCTGAGCCCTGTCCTCCTCAGACCTCCAGGCCCAGGGGCCTGCTGAGATAGACTCAGGGCTTTGGGATGTGGGTGGAGCCAGGAGGAGGGGTCTTGCCTTTGTTGCCTCCCTAGCAATTCCAGGTCGGACCTGCCTGACCACGTGGAACTTCCGGCTCTCTGGCAGAGCATGTGGAACTTCCAGCTGCTTGACCACGTGGAGTTTCCGGTCTTTGCCTGGACTGCCTGCCCGCAGGGAGCTTTGGGTAGTGCAAAAAGAGAAGGGGAGGAGAGTAGGTGGAGTCAGGGCGGTCCTAGTCCCCAGGTGTATAGTTTTACCTGTCCTTCACCCACGTAACCAAAGAGTGTATCTAAGTCACTAAAGGTATAAATGTGCTGCTTGCTGAAATAATAAACGGAGTCATTCACCATCTTGTTCAGCTCCCGCCCCGTACGTTGTCCGCCAGATCAGGTCCTTTGCTTAGGCAGAGGCCTGGGGCTTGGGGGGAACCCCGAGCATAGTTAGGAGGCTTCAGAAGCTCGTGACAAACAATGAAAAAGGAGAAGTTCTACCTGGTCCAACATGTATTGAATAAGAATGTACTATGTTCCAAGTACTCTACTAGATGTGATGGATACAAAAACAAAAATCTAGTCCACTGCTTTCATTTTACATTAAAAACAAAACAAAACAACTGAAGTCCAGAACTTTTGTGATTTGTCCAAGGTCATACAAGTAATTCAGGACAGGAAGGCAGCCCATAGCTTCTGATTCCAAATCCATCATTCTTTCCATTGCTCCTCACTGCCCTGGCCCTTCCACTTTCTGTCCCTCCTGGATTGCTTTCAACCATTTCTCTCCCCATCACTTAAATGGGTTATAGAGTTAGAGATAAGTTGGGAAGTAGAAATAAAGGTACTAGATCCAGGGACTAGGATGGGGATGATGGGAAGAATGAAAGAATACTAAATAAAACAAAAAGAGCTCTCTATAAAGAGTTGCTGAGCCACAGAAGTAAACTAAGAGCTAAAATGTTGTAGCCCAGAATGAGAATCCTAGTTTATGTATATGTCTCTGGCTCAGACTCCCAGGTTAGCCTAAGCCTTCCTCTGTTTCTTTCGAGTTACTCACAGGCTATTTGCTCAATCTGAGGAGAAACAAATGTCATTACAGAGAACTTTACTTAAACCCAATGTGGCATAAATCTGGTTTAAATGTATTGGTAGATTCTGATTTATGATATGAAGCTCATAATCTTCATCTGATCACATGAAGTTGGAGTCTCTAGCTGTTGTATTCTCAGGGTCTAGTAAAGTGTCCCTAGAAAGCAATCCTTGAATTGAATCAGGTTGACATTATTCTTTTACTATAAAAATATGTAGGAAAAAAATGGTTCTAGAAATTTTGGGCCCTGCCATTTTAAAGTTCCTTTAGAAAATTCCTTGTAAAAAGATCATGGTCATTCACTACAGGGGGCTGAAAAATCAAGTATAAATGCTTCTTGATTTATATTGGCTAATGATATGTTAAATTAATTTTTAAATACAAAAGGCTTACTATTTTCAATTAGCCTCAGGTAGCACTAGGTTTGTCTTTACTTCTACTGAATGACTTTGGGTTTCACTGAAATGTGTTACATAAGGAGAGGTGTTATTATTCACATAGCAGCAGAATGACACATTTTATTTCATTCTAGATTTTTTGATATGCTAGGCTTTAATTTCTGTCTCTTTGGAGTAAGGAATGCCTTCTGTCATTATAATCTTTTATTAGTCTTGGTAATATCTTTGATGGCATCTGTATGTCCAAGAATGCAAAAGAGGAGATTATGAAATATAAGAGTTTAAAATTAGATTAAATCCACCCAAAATATTATCCCAAGAAGATTTTCTGCCCTGAGTGGTTAAAGTATCATGTGCTTTAAAAATTCAGCCTGGAATTTTAAGGTGTATCTCCTGAGCAAATGTCATTATTTATATAAATAAACAGTTGATAAGCCAGCTAAAACTCATAGCTTTCTAGGTCCCTTATGCTCTCTCCACCTCCACCAACACTTTTCAAAATAAAAGTCAAATCAAAGAGTATGTATTAAGCACCTACTGTGTGCCAGGCATTGTGCTGAGTGCTATACAAGCAAAAAAAATTATAGTCCCTGTCCTCAAGGAGCTTCCATTCTAATAGGGGAAGCCAACACACAAAATGACCTAGAAAGATAAAGGGGAAGTGAAAAGGAATGTATGGAGAGAAAGCATGATGGTGAAGTCTGGAGAGTCAGGAGCAGAGCTGACATGGCTGTCCCAAGCTCTTCCTTAAAATGGAGGTTCTCAGAGGAATTAAATAGTGGTAAAAAGATCCCAAAAGAGAAGAGGCATGTTCCAAGGTGAGAAGGCCACAAGCACTTAATGAACTCCCAGGGTAAGAAAGCAGTGAGACATAGAAGCAGAGTGAGAAGACTATTAACTTAAATCTTGGAGCAATTCAGTTACTCTGTCACATGTACATTAAACCATGAGGAAAGTGGTATTTTCCCAGCACTCATAGGCCAAGTACTTCTAATTTGTCTTAATCAATTGTGGCAGCTAGATGGCTCAGTGGACAGCATGCTGGTCTGGAGTCAGGAAAACTCATCTTCCTGAATTCAAATTTGGCCTCAGACATTTACTAACCGTGTGACCCTGGGCAAATCACTTAACCCTGTTTGTCTCAGTTCCTCATCTGTAAATTGAGCAAAATGGCAAACCACTCCAGTGTATTTGCTAAGAAAACCCCAAATTGGGTCATGAAGACTCAGAACTGAACAACAATATAATCATATTTATATCATAGAGATGGTTGTAACAGTAAGGTAATAATAACAATGTAGATGATAAATGTCAAAATGCCAATGTAGTTCTATATTGCAAAGTATACGAGATTCTCCACATTGAAGGTAGAAGTAAACCATCTATTCTGACACCAGAGAACCATATCCCATAATTAAATGTTCAGCTCGCACAGCTAGTTAGTCCACTTCATCAAAACAGCAAGGAACCTAAAACATTCAGTACACACTATCACAACATGGAGCATGGACATCCCAAAGCCTCTCTGACCGCCCTGCTGGGGTCTTCCCCAAAACAAACTCACAGTACAACTAAGTCAGCCTGTTCAGTTCTAACAATCACAAATGTGGCCATTAGCAGCCATAACTGCTCTCTCTCTCTCTCTCTCTCTCTCTCTCTCTCTCTCTCTCTCTCCATTTCCTGTGACATAACTTCCTTTTCCTGTCAGGAAGCTCCTCCCACCACATGTAACTTAGGCTTTCTGTGACATAAGCAGGTCACATGGCCTATAAATGGGTGGGAAAGATCTTCAAATCTAAATGGCTACTATAGTGGCATACATATGATTATTATACATCTATATCATATACTATATATTATATATGACATGTAGCATATAATGTATATAGGTTATAGTATACGATGTATAAATATGGCACACATATGAATATGTGTATGTGTGCATATATCATAACTGTAATCTTCTATTAATCAAGCACTTTTAAATGTAAATTGGATAATTAATATAGATGACACTACCCCTCTAGTGTTGCTATTGTGTTTCTAATACTTGTCTATGAAGATTTTTTTTTAATTTTGTCCAAAAGTGTTTTCACCAATATGAGTAATTCTGTCTCCAGATATAGATAAAAAACTCATCCATTACTTGTAATCTTATAGAGGTTCCTGGTACCCTGAAAGTTCATAGTATTGTAGACTTTGAGCTAAAAGTGGCCTAGGCCAGAAGTGCTTAATCTTTTTACACCATGGGCCTCTTTGAGGTTCTGGTGAATATATGACCCTTCTCTCAGAATGATGTTTTTTTAAATGCATAGAATAAGATGCATGGGATTATAAGGGAAACAATTTTATTGAAATAAAGTTATGCATATGTGTAAGCATGTGTGCATGCTTGTATGCATGTATGTGTTCATGGATCCCAGTTGAAGATACCTTAGACGTCATTAAGTCCAAACTCCTTATTATACAGATCAGGAAACTAAAGCTCATGAAGGTTAAGTAACAAATTCAGGGTAAAACAGCTAGGAGCAAAGTCAATTCTTTACCCAATTCTTGACTCAAAGGCAAAGCCTTATCTGTGCTACCTATGATGCCTCCTTTGTTTCAACATACCAATGAATAGATTAATTAAAATCTGTGTATAACACTGTAACAATAAAGGTTGGCGTACTTTCTGTTCTCCATAGCCACTGCCATTCCAATATTCAGCTACCATTCATTAGGCCAGTAGAAAGAGAACTGAATTTGGCATCAGAGACCCTTGGTTCAAAGCCAGACCCATGCTACTTGTGGCACATTGAACAAGACCCTTAAGCTCTCTGGGTCTCAGTTTCCATCTATAAGATGAGAGGGTTGGAATAGATGATTTCTAAGGCTCCTTCTAGACTTAAACCTATGATCTTATGATTTTGAAGATTCTAAATTGTGCAGTATGAAAAAACAAAGAAAAAGGGGAGTTGACAGCTTATGATCCCCACTAAAGTGTCTTAGTTTTCTTGGTGTCAAGCGTTACCTTTCCTATTGCATTCTATGACAATTTAGAATAAGCTCCAAAATATCATCATAGGAACCTCAGGAGGGACCACAGATTGCCACACAATTATCATTTGATTTGCTGTTGTCTTCTAAACAATCCAGCAGTGATCAGGATTATGCTTCTTTCCAGTTCAGGAAATATCAACTCAGTTGTCAACATGATCTAATTTTATTTCTCAAAAGTTGTTTGATATGCATGCATCTCCTTACCAAGTTGATGGCAGCTAGCCTTCCACTGCCTAGTGTATTTAGAATTCTAGGTTTTCACGGGAATGCATTGGTTGCTATAGCAAATAAAGATGTACTAGAAACATTTAAAATTTGATATGGTATTTCAGCTTATTGAGGCTTGTCCTATTCAATTCCTTCTCCAAGGACACCAACTAATTGCATCTTGAACAACTACCCCATATCTGCTTTAAGAACCATGTCTAGCAGGCCATTCCAAATTGTGCATATATTAATGCCTGAATTAAAGACTATTTCTTAGGCACATTCTGATAATATGCTTTCCAGACATCTGTGAATGTGTGTCTATCCCTTCACCTATGGAGTATGAAAAGAAATAGCTTGGACTGTTATTATTTAAGCTTGAATCACACAATCCTGTCACCCAAAATAAATAACTCTCTATCGTAGTATCCCATTTTCAGCTCCCACCACTTCCCATCTACTTCTGGCCCTCTACAAAAACACATTGAATTTGTTATCTTATTCGTTTATTTCTTTTGTCACATCTCTTAAAAAGAAAAAAAAAACTCAGGATGCTTTTAAAGACAATTTATTACACTGGAAAGTAGTTCCAGGAGCACTATAGTGAAGCTCACTGTGGAAGAAAATCACTGGTATAAGAGTTACATACTGTATGCCCAAGATCCTTTGTTCTTTCAAAATCATCTATCCTTTCTAGAAAAGTTATTCATTTGGAGAAAGAGCAGTGGAACAGAATAAGTTCCCACAGTAATAGCTATAGTTACTGAAGTTTAGATGTAATTAATAAGTTTTCCTCTGATTTGGTATTTGAAGCAATAATACATAAATGTTTGAATCATTATCTCAACTGCAGAATTTGTTAAAGATATTACCTTAGTACTTGAATTCCTATTTAAGAATTGAATTTCATGGATGAGAGGTATCATAACATAGTGAAGAAAGAAATGGTCACAGTTGGAATAAAGCAGACATGACTTCAAGTCTCACCACTAGTACATACTAGCTCTGTAAATCAGAAAAAATAGCTTAACCTTTCATTGTGCCAACCAGCTCTCTAAAACTATGTAGTACAGAGCCCAAACCCATCTGCACTGACAAGTTCCTCACTGAGAGTTTACTACACCAATTAAACCATAGTTCTGCTTTTAAAAATGTTATGATTCTAATCTTATTGGACTGAATAATTTTTCATTTGAAAAGCCTTTTGTTAAAAAAAATACCAAAAAGCCAATCATTTCATGAAATTAAATCATTTTGAAAAGGCATGGAGTTCTTTTTATATTGTACTCCATTTTGAAATTCTATATTCTTGATTAAAATTTAAAATATCAGTTTGTCAAAGAATGAACGGAACCATGGTAAGAATGATAAAAGTAATAAGGTTACCTTGTTTATTTTTTAAGCTATAACTTGGCTTACTTAACAATCAATAACTAGAGATTAATTTTGCTTCTTTATTTGCCTGAAGTCACTAAAAAGTCAGAAGAGTTCAATTAGATGTTGCCACTATAAAAAAAATGAAGCTTAAGTCACCACAGAAGGATTTAATTCAATAAATACTTACTAATTGCTCACTATGTGCAAAGCAATGTGTTACGTTCTCGGATTATGTATCTAAAAGGCCTATCACTTAGTGAATTCACATTCTATTGGTTAGGAGGGAGAGGGGAAGGAGGAAAGTAGTTGATGTACCCTGACTGTGGTATACCAACCACAGCATGAGACAGAGCATTTTGTACTAGATGATGTTAGATTTGAATGGGAAGGCCCAGATTTAAATCCTGCCACTGACACTTATGATTTATGCTATCATGGGCAAATTACTGCATTTTTCTCAATTCTCAGTTTCCTCCTCTGTAAAAATAGGGATATGGGATATGAACACCTGAGTTGTCTACCCCACAGGATTATTGTCTTTATATGCATATAGATATACACATGCACATATGCATACACATATATATACACATATGTGTGTAGATGTTAAGATGTGTATGTGTATATGTGTATAGATGTGTATGTATATATGTATAGATGTATGTATATGTGTATAGATGTATATGTGTATATATATTCACATAAATATACGTGTGTATGACTGTGTATTTTATTAGCTAGAATATGTGAGCACCTAGGGATGTTCACCCATAGGTCCTTCTCTCCCCATGGTTACCCTCAGTTCAAGGTACCCTGTAGAGATTCATCCACTCCAAGCAAAATCGTCATGAGCCTGATGGACATATAATGTTTGAATCATAGTCATTCAATGAAATACAACAGTAAGAAAAGTAGTAATAAAATTTGCCCATAAATGTCTTAGAGCATACATCTCTTCAAATAACATACAACATCAGTGGAAAGGGTAGACACATAGATAACACATAGGAAAAGAAACACATATAGGGGATATTTATTAGCATCAAACAAAGAAGAAACACATGTAGCAAGTACATATATGTAGAGGAACACAGAAAGGGAACATGGATAGCCAAGACTAAGTTGACTCATGTTTTCTGATGAAGACTGATAGGTCAGTGTGACCTGGACCCTGAATTTTCCCACACATTTCAGTAGCACAGATGACTGGTTTCTCCTCTGAAAGCTTCTGGCCCACTCCAGACACCCTGATTACTTAATTAGATTACTTGATACTCCTTAATCCTCTCTAGATATCTTCACTGTTGCACCTGGCCTACTGAAAGCTATTTAAGTCTCCTTAATCCCATCAAGATCTTTTCACTGATTTTTTTTCCCTTTTTCTGTATAAAAGTATCATTCTCACCCCCATTAAATTGCAGACTCACTAGGAACTCTGCTTGCTCCTATTGATTTACTGACTGACTCCCTCACTCAAATCAGTCATCTGCTAGTCATGTCATCATTTCCCTGATGTCATGGTCCTCTTTGAGAAGGAAAGACAAACACAACAACAACAGATTTGCTAGGAATCTTGCCCATTGTCCTGGTGTTATAATGAAACTTGCTGCTTTGACTTTTGTGGTCAAATTCTTTTGAGGCAGACCGCCCCCCCCAGTACCCTTGCATTTTGATGTTCCCAGCATTCCAAACCATAAAAAGGACATTTTGCTGCTCTTGCTGGTCATTACTCTTTTTTGGGTGAGAGAAATTATTATTATCTTAATAATTAATTATTAGTTTATCATCTAGGCTTTTCTCTATTTCTTCATTAAGGCCCAGCTCTTGCTGAAACCAGTTTCTGAAGGACATGACTGATTGATGAGCTCATTCCTAGCTCTCAAGGAACATGCTAATCAATCTTAGATGAGACTCCACACAACTAGGAGATCTAATTTCTGTTTAGAATATAAACAAAATCCAGTCTGGACCAGCTCTTATGTCCTTGTTCCCCTCCATGAGAGTTTAGGGTGACCCAGCTCTTGAGGGAGAAAACTAACCAGAGAGGTCCAGATGGAGGTGGTTCCCCTCTGCCCGGATTGCTGGAGGCTGCTGAGTGTCATTATTAAGCCACTTTCTTAGCAGAAGGAGCTGAACACTTTTAGCCCACCTCCTCATTGAATGTCGACCAGTCAAGGTTGATTTTTACTTGTCAGGGAAATTCCCTTTCAGGAGGTATTTAAAATATTTCAGGGCCTCCCTTGGCATCTTTTGCTATGTAGAAAAATCACTGACCATCAATTTATTGATTGCTGGCTGGTCCAATTAATAAATTGATTGTTAATTACTCAGAAACTCTTCTCTTAAGGTTTTCCCTTGTCCTAATATTGAGGGCACAGTCTCTGGGAACCCCTTGAACCCTTGAACTCTCCTTGAATCTTCCCACTCGACCTGGCCTTGGCCTGAAGCTATAACCATTAAGCCCAAATGCCTACCTTGCCCAGTCCTCTATTGTCCAGCTGTTTCCCACCCTTAATCCTGTTTCCCATCCTTAATCCTGATCAAAATATCTATACCCTAGCTCTGTTACCCCAGCCTTTTATGGTCTGTCATTTCCATATAGCCTTCAGCTATTTCCCCCACCCTGGAGTCTGACCTCATCCCAGTCCCTTCAGGCTCCTCCTTAGACTCCTCCTTAAGTCCTTCCCTAGACCCCTCCTCTGGCCACCCCAGATCACCCCTCAATCCCTCCCACAACCTTTGTGTATATAATCTCCATCTTGCCTCCATAAAGGTGGTCAGAACCAATCTAGCTCAGATGGGTCTGGCCCTCTTTCCTTACAGGTGCCGCAAGGGGTGGGATCTCTTGGGGCAGGCTTATTTGGCTAACTCTTAATAAACTTTATCTTTTCCCTTGACTGAGAAGGCTTGAGTCGAATTCTTTCGGCAGGACCCGGTGTGTCGGTACTTTGGGGTGTCGAGCACCTCTCACCCCAAACCCTCATCACTATGGGCTTGTTCCCCACTGTCACTTGCTGTATAGTTTATGATGGGCATGTGATCTTTGCTTGAACATTTCCCTGCAGGGGTCTTGTGGTCCTTTCTCTAGGTTGAACATCTCTTCTAGTTATATGGAGCTTCTCTCTGCTACCATGTATTCAGATTTTACTGCAGTTTTCACCAAGCTGTGACCTCTTTCCCATAAAAAGAGTCATGGCCTCTGTCATCTATTTCTCCCTGAGGTTAGACTCTAGAGGCTTATTTCTAGCTCCTTCAGTTATAAAATGAAATCTGTTCATACACCCAATCATCAGACTAGAGAAAAATTCTCAGCTAATTACCCTTCGTAAGAAGGTGGATCTATGTATTAACTGTGTGAAGCCTTTATTTCCAAAAGAGTTTTAGCACTACTCCTACCCCACAAGTCAAGTTCTTTCAGAACCAAAAAAGAATCTATCAACTATTTTGGACTTAAAGGCATCAACATCTATGTTCTAAGTTTCTATCTGACTGAAGGTTATAAAGTTAATCAGTCAATCAATGAACATTTATCAACTACTAACTATGTGCTTGTAAATTCTGTTCTTGTTTTTATTATTGACAACTTACATATTACTGAGTGGAGGAGGAAATTTTTTTTTTCAGAAGCTCTCAACAAATTGTAAAAAAAAAAAAATTCTTAGTCCTTCAAGGACTTCTAGAACTTCTATGCAAATGAAAGGAAGTGAGGGAAAGAATAAGACTAAGAATAACAAAAGCCAGGTGGAGCCTTCCCTCAAGCTTAATTCTTTGTTTGCCATTCTTTTCTTTATTATTTATACTTGGTGAGCCAACTTACATATGTATAGTTCTTTGAAACTTTAAAGCATGATATAAATATCAGCTATTTTGAATGAAATCTTTGTCCTCTTTGAAATGCTCCCATGAAGTGTTTTTGAAGTAAGCAATGAAATGATCACAACTGTGATCTAGGAAAAACAATGTTATAATGGTGGGCAGAGAGGGGCTAGTGGCAGACTATTTAGGAAGTCATTGTATAGTCCCAAAGAAAGGCTATAAAGACTTGAACTTGGGTGACAACTGTAAGAACCTTGAAAGAAGGAATTTTCTTTCAGTGCTATGTACATATCAGAACACTAAGCAGTATCTAGGAAGCAACAAACACTTTCTTGTACTTTAAAACTGTGATACTGCAACTAGAAGTATAAAAAGGAAAAGTGGGGGAGGAGGGGACTGTCTATATAAAAATATCCATAGTGGCTTTATTCATAATAGCAAAGAAGGCAACAATACATATTTCCAATATTTGTGACTGGCTGAACAAATTTTATTATATCAATGTAACGCGATGTTATTATGCTCTAGGAAGTGACAACAATATATAATGCAAGATATGGAAATGCAAATGAAGTATAATGCAAAATAAATAAAGCAGCATAAGAACAATATACATACTGACCCTAAATACTCACAAATAACATTAATAGCAGCATATATTTTTTAAATACCTAGAAGAAAAAAGATATAAAGTAGTATGGAAGCAGAGACAATGTTTTGCCATTATTTTCTTAAAAATAATGAATATAGCAAATAATTTGAAACATATCTTTGTTATTATCTTTTTTCACTTTTTATTTACTTATCAGGAATAAGAATAATAAAAAATGAAGATGAATTACAGAAAAATAAATTCATCAAGAATTAGATGTGGGAAAGGATTTATTTTCTTTACCTTGTTGGAATTTGTGATCTCATCAAAGTGAACTCACAAGGCAAGGGAGGAAATAGGAGAAGGAGGGAATTACCTGACATACCTTGAGTAAGGCATATCAACCACAACAGGAGAAGTAACATTTCACGGTGAATGATGTTGAATTTGAAATCAAGAAAGCCTGGGTTTAAATCCTACCTGTGACACTTTCTAGTTATGCTATCACAACAAAAAGCACAAAAAAAAAAAATAGAAAAGGATAACATAAATACCACAAAAAAGAAGGGTGAACCTGAAAAAGAAAATTGATATGGTTCAATTTCCCTGATGAGGGCACAGTCTCTGGGAACCCCTTGAACCCTTGAACTCTCCTTGAATCTTGCCACTCGACCTGGCCTTGGCCTGAGGCTATAACCATTAAGCCCAAATGCCTACCTTGCCCAGTCCTCTATTGTCCAGCTGTTTCCCACCCTTAATCCTGTTTCCCATCCTTAATCCTGATCAAAATATCTATACCCTAGCTCTGCTACCCCAGCCCTTGATGGGTTGTCATTTCCATATAGCCTTCAGCTATTTCCCCCACCCAGGAGTCTGACCTCGTCCTTAAGTCCCTCCCTAGACCCCTCTTCTGGTCACCCCAGACCACCCCTCAATCCCTCCCACAACCTTTGTGTATATAATCTCCATCTTGCCTCCATGAAGGTGGTCAGAACCAATCTAGCTCAGATGGGTCTGGCCCTTTTTCCTTACAGGCGTCGCAAGGGGTGGGATCTCTTGGGGCAGGCTTATTTGGCTAACTCTTAATAAACTTTATCCCTTCCCTTGGCTAAGAAGGCTTGAGTCGAATTCTTTCGGCAGGACCCGGCGTGTCGGTACTTTGGGGTGTCGAGCACCTCTCACCCCAAACCCTCATCATCCCTACTACAAAAGTAAAGCAAGACCTTCTCCATCACTCATCTCTTAAAAATAATAGTAAGAAGTCTTTTTAAATTGTCTAATCTGAATCCTTAGTTCTAATGTGAAGTAGAAACTTTATCAGCCTTTAACTATCGATTTGTAAATAATGCTCTGTCCTATGTCCCTTTTTCCAAATCCTAAGCACTTCGTGTTAAGAATGTATGTAAAAAATTAAGAAGAAAACTTAGGGTCCCAGAAAAAAATCAATTCAGGGTTCTAAAATTTTAAAAGGGAAATAGCTCAAGCTAGTTAAGGTCATTGCCTATTCCCACCCCCACCCCCGCCCTGAATGGATTTTGATAAATATTGGAAGAAGAAAAGGAAGAAGTCCTTGATTACTCCTGTTAATGGAAACATCTCCAAAGTGCTCCTTTGAGCATAGAGAAATGAGAATCTTTAAAAGGGGTGTTCAAAGAGAAGCTGAATGATTTTAATACTGGTGACACAAATTAAAGGTTCCTGACAACCCAACTTCTTGAAAGAATAGAGGTAGGGAATTATAAAAGGAATCATCCTGGGAAAGATTTTCAAGAAAATGAAATTGTGTTCTTTGTTTTGAGAGGCTTATTTTTCCTTCAAAATGTTATTTCTTTCAAGTGATACTTTCAATATGAAGTTTTTCCTAATCTTCCCAAGCTACTAGTTTCTTCCCTCACCCAATTACTTTATATTGTTTTGCATATAGTTTGGATATAATTAGCTATGCCAATGTTATCTATCTTGATAGAATGTAGGCTTATTGAAGGCAGGAGGTATTTCATTATTACCTTTGCATCTCCAGCAAATAGCAAACTAAATAGCAAAAAAATAAAAAAAAAAGCTTAGTAAAAGATTATTGAATAATTGATTGATTCCATTTGAATTTTCTTGGCTCACTGACAACGGGAGATTCAGATTTCAGTGCCAAGATGGATACGAGTAAGGAGAACCTGGAGTCATTTTAATTCAAAGAAGTATTTGGAAATTGTCTGCTAATTTGACTAAACTCAATCAATTAGTTTAGAGATGCCCAAACCACATTTACAGGAATAGGGTCATTCAAAGATTTATTGAGTACCCACTGTATGTGTTTCACAGATCTCTCAACCACACAAACACACACACACATACACATAACCTAGACACACAAGTATCAGTGTTTCAACTGGTAATAATTTTCTCATTCAGCTTATTTGGGAGTAATTTTTTGGTATAAACTTTTCTCTTTCTTTTATATATGATTATCTTAGAGTGTGTTAGCAAACTCATTACACCATAGTGTCTTGGGGAGGGGAGGCAGAATGTCTTATTCAATGCCTAACCACCACTGAAAGTTAATGGGTCCTAAACTTCATTATTCCACAACCCACTTCAAATCCTCCTTTTAAGATTTCCCCACTTCTGTAAAGGTGCCAGTTCCCTAGTATAGATCAAACGTTTTGTCCATTGAACAAATGGACATGATACAATGTGAAAGATAAACATTTTTTTTTATTAATTTAGGTCATTCTAATCTGAGCATTTCTGCTTAGAGAGAGAGAGGTGTAAGATGACTAAAGTATCCCCATCGCCTTGAGAAGTTCTTTCTAAGAGAAGCCATTTTGGAGACACAATTTGTGCCACTTTTGGACCATAGTCAAAATTCTAATCGTGACTGAATATGGGTTGATAATTCAAATACAAATTTATGTAATAATTTGGTTCATCAAACAGAAGAACAGTCACTTAACTTGAGAGCCATCATTCAGTTCCTCACTGAATACTCCTTTTAAAGATTCTCATTTCTCCATGCTCAAAGGAGCACTTTGGAGATGTTTCCATTAACAGGAGTAATCAAAGACTTCTTCCTTTTCTTCCTCCTATCTTTATCCTAATCCATTCAGGGCATGAAATAGACAATGACCTTAACTAGATGGAGCTATTTCCCCCTTTAAATCTGTTTACAATCCTGAATTGATTTTTTTCTGGGACCTTAACTTTTCTTCTTAACCTTTTACATAAGTTGTTAACTGAAAACGCAAACAATTAGTTTTTTTTTCTTTTCACGAGGCTTAAAAAAACAATTTTACAGATTTTTAATATCACCTTGACTACCTTCAGAAGTTTATGGAAATATAAATTAAATAAAAAAGATTTATGGGAAAGTTAAACAGTCTATTGTCTGGGATGGAATAGTTTTATTCCTCAAGTATACTGGCTATTTCTGTTTCAAGGTGTGTTAAATATTACAGTTATGATACTTTACCTGTTAAAAATGTTCCTGCACTATTTACTTATGATGACCTCTACCCTTCCTTTCCCCAGTCTTAGGAAGTCTTCAAAGAAAAGTTCAATTCCACCTTTCCAAGAAGCTTTCTTCAGCACTTCAAACTCTAATTAATCTTCTTCAAATATTCACTTGACTAGCCTGGTATCTGTTGCATGCATATGACCACTTACCCATATGCATGAATGATCTCTTTAGTTGAGAGTGAGTTTAGATTTCTATTCAAGGTCCAGGCCTACCCATGCTCATTTGAAAGAAATCCTCATACTTCTGCCCAGCTTGGGGCATACTTTTGCCCCACCACCCCTTCTTCTGTCCCCAGGCTAAGACATGGCCACCTCCCTTTCCTCCTGAAGAGGTTTGGGGTTGAGGGGTACTTGAGACCCCAAAATACCAACACACTGGGTCCTGCCAAAAGAATTTGACCCAAGCCTTCTCAGCCAAGGAAAAAGATAAAGTTTATTAAGAGTTTGTCATAATTGGTTATCTTGAGAAATCCCACCCTTTGTGATGCCTGTTTTCACAAGTGGGCCAGATTTAATCTACTGAGCTAGATTAAATCTGAGTGCCTTCATGGAGGCAAGATGAGACTTATATACACAAAGATTGTAGGAGGGATCTAGGGTGGTCCTGGGGTGATGGGAGGAGGGGTTTAGGGATGGTCTTGAGGAGGAGTCTAAGAAGGAACCTGATGGGACTGGGATGAGGTCAGACTCCAGGAACCAAGAAAATGGGATTAAGGGTGGGAAGTAGCTGAAGGCTACCTGGAGATGACAGACAATGAGAGAGCTAGGATAACAGAGCTAGGGTATAGATATTTTGATCAGGATCAAGGGCGGGAAACAGCCAGAAGGCAATCCAGAGGTAGCCAGACAATGGAAGGCTAGGCTAGGCTAAACTAGGCTATTTGGGCATGAAAAGCCAGATCAAGTGGGAAGATTCAGAGTTCAAGGGGGTTCCCACAGTCTAAACCCAATCACCCCCAACCCAGGGGTGACGTGAGGGGCACCCTTCATAGGCTTGCACTCTTCCTTGTTTTCCAAACGGTGCAAACTCAGCAGCAAAGTCCCAGAAACCCTTTTCATAAAAGAGTACAATGAAATTTAAGAATTTTTCTTTTTAGATTTTTGGCACCATTTTCAATTGGATTGAGAGAACAAGTTACCATCCAAGGGGTAAGAAACAAGGTCATCATGACAGGAAAAAAATTCCCAAGTGGGTTTCAGAGTTGCTTATTGAAGGAAAATGTATTCAAGGTTTAGCCACCTTTGCCTTTGATCTTTTACTGTTCTTAAATAATTTTGTTAAGCCTTTAAATTCTCTCCATCCCCATTCAGGTGCCCCCCTGAAAAGCTTGGAAAATATGCTGTTTGCCCCAGGATTGTATAGAACTAGGCACTGCTTTGGAGAAATACTATCCGTATCAACTTTGTATATATTTTGTTGTAGTTCTTTTTGACTCATATTGTGAACTTTTGTGGAAAAACAAACAATTCTCATGTGTTTCTATGTATAGCTAGTGTAAGAAATAGGAGGAGGAGCTTTGTTTCCACAGAACTAAAGGTGTACTTCCCCCCTCTCCCCCTCCCCAGCTTTAGCAGAAACCAGGCCTCAAGGTCAGTCAGGTGAGAGGTGAGAGGCTTAGAGGCTTGTATGCATGCGTATGCTTTTTGAGAAGGCAGTCAGGGGAATTAGAGAGGCCAAACCACTTGAACCAGTTTAGGCTTATCTTGGGTCTGGTCTTGGTCAAGAATCCAGGCCTGTTGATTTGCATAATTTGCCTATATTAAAGAGGGAAAGTAGGGGAAGTAAAAGAATGTAGTTTAATCCTAAACTAAGACAAGGAAAATCTAATTAACTTCGCTTTTTGCTTCCGTATACTTATTATCCTACCTTATAAACTATAACCTAGGAAAACTATGTAAAAATTAACGATTGTAAACTAACCATAACTCTAGCAGGAGTGGATGGAATGGTTACCCCTGCTCCTGCAGTTGCATCAGTTGTGAATATTCCAGTAAGCACTATACCTGCTCTCTCAAGGAGCATAATAAAATGCCTTCCTCTGCCCACTCTGGTTCTGAGTTCTTTGGGTGAGAATGGGCAAATCACATGGATCTTCCTAAGGTCAAGTGAAGGGAAGCAATGAGCAGCAGAAGCTCATCTTGGGGCTCATTCCTGGATCTTGCCTTAGGGTGTCCTGTGATCCCCACTGTGGTGTTAAGAGGGCTACCACTCCTGATTCCCTTGGGGAACCCTGTGGTCTGCACAGCCTTCTTAAGGGGACATCACTTGGGTCTTCTGGCCCTGACTTGGGAGCCTTGTGATCTTACTGCCATTCTAAGGAGCCATCACTTGGGTCCTCCTAGGGACTGACCCTAGGAAGCCCTGTGATCCCCACAGATTAAGGGAGGGGGCGCTACCACTTGGCCTTCCCCTTCCTTAGGGATTATCACAGGGTTCTTCCTCAGGACTTTGGCTCTGCCTAGGAAGTCCAGTGATCCCCAAGACCACATTTTATCACAATTTGGGGAAGTCTAGTGATCCCCAAAACCATGTATATATTTTGTTGTAGTTCTTTTTGATCCCCAAAACCACATCTAGTGTTCCCATAACTATTTCCTTTAAATCATGTAGCCATAACCCCTGTCCTGAAGCCCATTAGTATGTGACTCTCTCCTTATTGGTGGAAATGAATGCCCTAACCTGCATGAGGGCCATATTGGAGTCAGTGAGAAAAAAGAGAGTTCTTCAAAACCCTTCAGGGACAGTCATCTTTGGGGATTCTTCAAGCAGATATCACCGCTTTAGGGTTCCTCAAGCTTCAAGTCTCTTGCTACATATTTCTAAACACACACACACACACACACACACACACACACACACACACACACACATACGCACACAAACAAAATATCCAAAAAGCCAAATCTGCCTGAGCCGTTCCAATCCCTCCCTTCATATGATTCCTTTGGGAGAAATAGCACTGTGTCATGGTTTGGAGAGATAAGATGATGCAAATCCTTATGGGCTGTTAAATTTTACTCAAATATCTGACAGACAAGGAAGAACACTGAAGACTCCACTAGACCCTTCATTGTTCCGTTGTCAAGCCTTGCAAGGGTCCCCATGAGGCCAGGATTGACGCTGGGTTTGTTGCTTTTTAAACTTAGTTTCATAGGAAGATCAATGAAGCTTGAAGACTCCTAGTGTCAACTTCACTGTGCTGTAACAACATATTAAAACTAGAGCTTTATGGTTAATATTCTCTACCATTTCCTTGGTCACTGAGGGAGGTAAGGGCCTGGTTCAATTGCCCCACCCAGAAGATGCCAACCCAGCAACTTCTAGAAAGGACAAGAAAGCATAGAAACACAAGGCACTCTGGGTTCTTAATTTATACTTGTATATATATTTGTCTCCCCCCAATAAATGATCTCCTTCTCTTTGAGAAAAAAAATTAACCTTGGCTCAACCAAGAGATATATCCATATCTCACTGAAGGGAAATCCAAGAAGTCTTTAGGGAGACAAGGTGAAAATCAGAGGCATGTTGAAGAGCTAGCTTCTCTTACATTTCTATTTTACAGAATCTGTCATTCTTTCTCTGTTTCCATGTTTCTGGAGGGGTTTCTCAAGAGAGTTTGCAATCATATGTGTCTTTTCTTGAACCAAGAAAGAAGAATTTATTTTTGTTTTATTGAGAGAACTCCAAAGCTCTTTCAGCAGCTCCACCACAGTTCAAGTCATGCAGGGTTGGTCAGCATTCGCTCCCAACAGAATTGTGCCTTTGCAACAGCTCACAAAACATTACAGATTCAGAAATCTATGTTTGAGAGGAGTACTAGGGCTCTGCACTTTGAATAACAGAACTACTTCCCATGAGATAATAAAATCATGAATTTTATTAAAAATTGTATCCACCACAAGGCAATGTAGGACACTAATGTTATATATCTTGTTATAATGAACCAGGGATTCATTATTTGAAGCACAGGAAAATGAGTTACTTTCTTTATTGCAACGTTATACTCTGAAAAAGAGAGACAAAATGAAATGTAGAGGAACAAGTATATGGCATTCCTCTCACCTCAGACTAGAAAAGAACCTCATTTGTTACAGCGCTCCCCACAAAAATAAGTTGTCCAGTTGGAAACTGCATTTAAATATCTTATGGTGTGGAAAAATATCATTCTGTTTGTTGTTGCTGTGGCTGAAGCCTTTGCCTGGGCTAGAATTAAAAACTTTTCATGCATAGAGCATTAGTTCAGCATGCATTAAAAGGAAACAGTTCAAAAAGTCTCATAGCCCCCAGACATGCAAAGAAATAAACCATTTTCCAGGGGAACATAAAAAGAGATGAGAGAGGTCCATGTTATACTCACCAGTCTTCACAGGAGCCAATCTGTAATACAGAGTTGGGTTTTGTTATTTTTTTAAATCACTGACTACATATTGAGAATGACTTTTAGTCCAAGCCCAGTTTCTAGCTCTCAAATTTACTTCTTTCTTCTAAAGTAAAATTATTCATGGCTTCTGATATGTAACGTTAACAAAAGCTGTTATTTTTAGAGCACTTCGTGTTATTATCTCAATTAATCTGCTGCAGAATAGGAAAGGTAAAAGAATCACATGTTATCTGTGCCTACTCACAGGTTTGCCAGACCTAAACTTATTTATAGTTAATTCCTAAAAAATCACATACTAGTAAAATAAGCCACCCTTTTAAATTAGTTGAGAGACAGAGCAAAATAGTGAATAAAGCACTAAACCCAGAATGAAGAAGATTTAGTTTCAAAACTCACCTCAGATGTTTACTAATTGCAAGATTTGAACCTATATCTTCCTGATTTTTAATACTTTTTTTTTTGAGGGGGGAAGGCAGGGCAATTGGGATTAAATGACTTGCCCAAGGTCACACAGCTAGTAAGTGTTCAAGGGTCTGAGGCTGGATTTGAACTCCAGGGCCAGTGCTCTACTCACTGCACCACCTAGCTGCCCCTTGAGTTTAGTATTCTAATCATAATAGAGAAAACAAATCTTCACCTGTTTTTAAGCATAGATTCATTTACTTTTAAGTCAGGTAAAGGAAAATTTATATTTGCCATGCTAAAAATCACATATGCACTTTCATGGTCTTCCTGCCTTTTCTGTCTGCCTGGTTTCTCTATGACTATAGAGAATACTCTTCTATACTCTTTACTATACTCTTCATTTCTTCCTTAAGACTCACTATTGCTCTTTATTTGTCTGGCTTTCTGTCTTTGTGTTTGTCCCTTTTTCTCTTTCCTTCTGTCCTCTCTTCTCTTCCTTCTTCTGTCTCTGACTCTGTCTTTGTCTTTCTTTCCCTGTCTTTTCTGTCAACACCCTCTCATTTCTTTTTTTCCCTCTCTCACACACACATATACCATTCCCCCCACACACACACACACATGCGGGCGTGCGCGCACACATACTCTTGCACTGTTTAAAAAAAAGTCACGTTCCCTTTTTCTGATTTTTGTGGAAATCTGTGTCTCTTGGAAGAAAAAGAATTTAAAGGAATAGGATGGGATATAAAATTTGGAAAGGGGTGTGTGTGTGTGTGTGTGTGTGTGTGTGTGTGTGTGTGTGAAGGATGATTTACTGGCTTATCACTTCATATAACGACATAAATAATAATGACATAAATTTAAAAAAAAATTCTTCAAAAGTAAATTCTCATATGCTTGATTTCCTCCCAGTTTTTGAAGACTTAACTTGAGAGAGAAGAAATGGGAAGAGGACTGGGGACTCCCTAAAATATCATTAAATTTATAAAGGGCAATTTGGATTTAGAGGATAGGAAATTTTTAGAGTGGTACCTTTTAGAACTTGCCTCACACTATTTAAAATAAAAATCCTTTTGAAGAGATATAGCATTTATCTTAAAATATTTCATATCTATAAAATGTATTAATAATTTATTTTTAAAATGCAAAAAAAACTTTTGAGTTCTGAAATCTGTCCCTTCCTGATGCTCCTTCCTCATCCATTCAGAAAGCAATAAATGAGATCTCAATCATACACATGAAGTCATGGAAAACATATTTACACATCTGCCACATTGTCAAAAAACCAAGTTAAACAAAGTGAAAAAAAAGTTTTGATTTGAACTCAGATTCCATCAGTTCTTTCTGTGGAAATATATAACATTTTTAATCCTAAGTCTGTCAGAAATACCTTAGCTCATTGTATTGATCAGAACAGTTAAGTCATTTTCAGTTAATCATCAAACAATATTGCTATTACCATGTGCAGTGTTCTTCTGATTCTGCTCACTTCACTTCGCATGAGATCATATAAGTCTTTCTAGATTTTTTTGGGAACAATCTTGCTTGTCATTTCTTATAGCACAATAATATATCTATATCTCTCTTTCTATATCTGTGTGTATATGTATGTATGTATATGTGTGTGTAGCACTATGTGTGTGTATGTGTGTTTGTGTGTATGATCTTGTTCTGCCATTCCCCAATTGATGGGCATTCCCTCAATTTCTGATTCTTTGACACCACAAATAGACTGGTTGTAAACATTTTTATACAAACAGTCCCTTTTCCCTTTTCTTCAATCTCTTTGGAATACAAATCTAGTAATAGTATTGCTGGGTCAAAGGGCATGCACAGTTTTATAACCTTTTTATAAACCAGAGTTTTATAATACAAATTGTTCTTTGAAATGGTTGGATCAATTCAAAACTCCACCCACAGAGCATCAGTGTCCCAATTTTTTCACGTCTCCTCCAAAAACTGCTATTTTCCTTTTCTCTCATATTACCCAATCTGATATATGTGAGGTGACACCTCAAAGTCATTTTAATTTGCATTTCTCTACTCAATAGTGATTTAGAGCATTTTTATATGACTGTAGCTTTAATTTCTTTTTCTGAAAATTGGCATTCATATTCTTTGACCATTTATTTATCAACTGAGGATGACACATTCTTATAATTTTAACTCAGTTCTCTATACATTTGAGAAATGAGACTTTTATCAGAGAAGCTTACTGTAAATTCCCCTCTCTCCTGCCCCCAGTTTCCTGAGCTCCTTTTAATTTTGGCTGCATTGATTTTGTTTAAGTGAAGCCTTTTAATTTAAGGTAATAAAAATTATCTATTTTACTTCCTGAGATCCCCTCTATTTCTTATTTCATCATAAATTCTTCCTTTATCCACAGATTAAACCGATAAATTTTTCTATGTTCCCCTAACTTGCTTATATCACCCTTCATGTATAAATTATGTACCCATTTTGACCATATCTTGGCATATGGTGTGATATGATGGTCTATACCTTGTTTTTGCCAAGGTATTCTCCAGTTTTCCCAGCAGTTTTTCTTTAATAGTGAGTTTTTGTTCCCAAAGCTTGAATCTTTATGTTTGTAAAATGCTATATTACTAAAGTTATTTACTACTGTGCATTATATACTTAATCTAGCCCACTGATTCACCACTCTACTTCTTAGCCCATAACAGATGTTTCGATCATCATTGCTTTGTAATGTGGTTTGAGATCTGGTACTGTTATGCTACCTTCCTTCATATTTTTTCATTTGTTCATTTGATTTTCTTGACCTTTGTTTTTTCCAGATAAATTTTGTTACTATTTTTTTAGCTCTCTATTTTTTTGTTAGTTTGATTGGTATGGCATGGAATAATTGAATTAACTTAAGTAGAATTGTCTTTTTTTCTATTACATTGGCTTGACCTACCTATGAGCAATTATTTTCCCAATTGTTTAAATCCGTGTTTATTTAAAAAGCGTTTTGTAATTGTGTTCATATACTCTGTAGATTAGTCGTGGAAGGTAGACCCTAACATATGTTATATTGTCTGAAGCTATTTTAAATGAAATTTCTCTTCCTGTCTCTTCCTGCTGGACTTCGTTGGTAATAAATAGGAATATTGATGATTTCTTTGGATTTATTTTATATCCTGCAACTTTGCTAAATTTGATAATTTTTTTGACTAGATTTTTTTATTGATTCTGTAGGATCCTCTTCATATACCATCATATCATCTGCAAAGAATAATAGTTTTGTTTCTTCATGGTTTATTTTAATTCCTTCAATTTTTTTCTTCCCTTATTGCTCTAGCTAACATTGCTAGTACAATATTAACAACAATGGTGATAATGGGCATCGTTGCTTCACCCCTATTCGCATTGGGAAGGCTTCTAGCTTATCCCTGTTAGAGGTAATGCTTACTTGTGGTTTTAGATAGATAATATTCTTGTATTTTACTCCCTTCTACACACTTTATGATGTACATCAAGGCTGTCCAAAATATGGCCTGTGGGCCGCATGCAGCCTGCAGTGCGATTTTATGAGGCCTTCCTGTGGGTTTTAATTTTCACCAGCGAAAAAATGAAATAATAATTTGCATGGAATGCGTATTAGAGTTTTAAATTCCATCACTAATAAATAACTTGTTGATGTTAATTTTCTTTGGTGTTTTTAAGCAGTATTATGGACAGAACATATCGGACGGAATTTTCAATTGATGTGTGGGATATGTTCCATCTGTACGATGCAGACTAGTCAGTATGCAACTACTTTTATACTGTTGTGTTGTTGTTTTGTTGTTTTGTGTTTGCTTTTGCACTTTGTGCCTTCACCTGTCATATTGTTGATGCATGTTTCCCCACTTTCTATTAGCGTACTGTATTTTTTATTCTGAGTGTGACCCAGAGAATGGGACTATCATTAATATCTTGGATGGTGAGAATCAGTGATGAAGAGGTCACAGGAGTGTCTGCAGATACTGTGGATTATATGAGATTTGTAAGTATTAGTTAGAAATCTTTTGTACAGCAAGCTTTAAGGGATTATAGTTTGCAAAGAGGTAACCAAACAACCAATTTGTTGCCTTTGGCTGTGACAGGCTGTAAAGGACAATATCCTGCTGATACTATGTGACCTACTGCAGCTAGACCCTGGTATTCAATTAGGGACTGTATGAGAAAGTTAAAGGAGGAGGTAATGAAGACTGCTATTATGATAGGGAACATGGAAGTTTATTATGAAACTCCCTTGGGAGTCTCTCATAGGAATTTGATAGTTAAAACAGCACCGCCCCCCCCCCCCCCACATTTGTAAACATGTAATTCTGACTGCTGATTGCAGAAGTAGGGAAAACCTCTTTCAGAGGTGCTGGATAAGATTTCCCCATTAAGTGACTTAGGAGACTGGATAAAAGATAAATTTCCTCAAGACAGAAGGGTAAATACCCAGTGGATTCAACATTGGAAAAGAGTGATAAGAAAAGAAATATTTACTACTCTATTGAAAGCTGAACTAGATATAAGAAGAATAGATGGCATGCCAACTAATGAGCTATACAAAATGTAGAGAGATAAGGGGCTTAATAGCAAAGGGAATGGAGAAGTAAGAACTGCCCCTACAAATCCTACAGATCTTGAACTTTTGTATCCAAGTGAGTCACAGCTTCAAGGAGACTATGGAATAAGGCCTAGCACCAGCTCAGATTAAAGAAACAAACAGACAGAATTACAGACCCCGTATTAACCTGATTATATATTGGAAAATGGATCAAGTACTATAACTAGGGCATTGATCGACCCTGGGGCCAAGACCAACTTGATTTATGGAAACCTTGACAAATTTAAGCATGTAACTCCTATTACCATCACAGGACTAGCCAAACAAGTCAAACTGATGATGAAAATTGGATGATTGCCTAAAAAAGAATATACCATGGTTATTGTACCCATTCCTGAATACATCATTGAAATAGGCATATTGAAAGGTATGACTGAATTTGCCTAAAGGGAGATATCAATTTGCAGTAAGGAAGACAGGAATTAATACAGTTTTAGTGGCAAAAGTAAAGATGGATCCAAACACTTTACCTGAACCTTCTAAAGCAATTACTTTGAAGCAGTATCATGTGCTAGATGGGCAAGATGAAATTGCCAATCCTATAAAGGAGTATGTTGAAGCAGGAGTGTTAGTTAATAATCCTGTATGGCCAATGTGAAAGTCAGATGGAACGTGGAGAATGACTGTGGATTATAGACAGTTGGATAAAGTGACTCCTCCCTTGTATGCTGTTATTCCAGATACTGTTACCTTAATAGAAAGGATGTAGAAACATGATGGGACTTGGTATGCAGTTATTGATCTGGCCAATGCTTTCTTTACCATCCCAATAGACTCCAAACAATGGGACCAGTTCACTTTCACACAGCAGGGTCGACAACATACTTTTACCCAATTGCCACAAGGATAGCTGCATAGTCCAACTATTTGTCATGGGATTCTGGCTGACATTTGGATGCATTGAAGTTACCAGGTATACAACTTTACCCACTACATAAATGATATTATGATACAGGGAGAAAATGTAAAAGAAGTAGAGAAGAGTTTGATATGTTTAATTGAGCATATGAAAAGCAAAGCTTCAAGCACCAGCTCAAACTCTTACGTTTTGGGGTATATAATGGAATAAAGGACTGTGAGAAATTCTCCCACAAGCTCAACAGATGATTCAGGATATTCTTATCCCCATCAATAAAAAAGAGGCCCAAAAGTTCATAGGATTGTTTGGTTATTGGAGGCATGACATTCCACATTTTGGACAGATACTGAAACCCTTATATAAAGTTACCAGGAAAAAATATGAATTTGATTGAAGAATAGAAGAGAGCAAAGCTTTTGAAGAAGCTAAAGCTGCTATACAATTAGCTCTGGATTTATGGCCTATGCAAAATGGACCGGTGGAATTACAAGTGACTATACAGGATGACTATGTGAATTGGAGTTTATGGCAGAAACCACAAAGCTGAAATGTCCCTTAGGATTTTGGTCAAGGAAACTACCTTCATCTGGATTATAATACAAACGTTTCGAAAAGCAGTTGCTAGCTGCATATTGGGCTTTGGTAGAGACTGAACAACTGACTCTGGGCCATGAAATGATATGAAGGCCTGGAATATTGATTATTACTTGGGTAATGAGTACCCCAGCATCTCACAGAATTGGACATACGCCAGAGATCAATATAACTTAATAGAAATAGTATATTCAGAATGGATCAAAAACAGGCAAAAGTGGAGTTTCTGCTCTACATGAATCTATCACAAGCATAGATATTGATGGAAATGACAATTGCTCTGAACCAAGGCAACGGTTGGTACAATTCTTGGTAAAATGAGATGACAGATATGATGGACTGACTGAAGAACAGGAAAAATACATGCATGGTTTACTGATGGGACAGCAAAATATTTGGGCCATAAAAGACATTGGAAAGCAGTAGCTTATGACCCATTTACTAAGAGAACTTTGGAAAGTACTAGGGTAAGTGGAAGTAGTCAATATGCTGAACTTATAGCAGTACATGAAGCTATTAAAACAGAGAAAGGAGGACAGTGTCATACATTCACTAATTCATGGGCAGTAGCTAATGGGTTAGCTACATACATGTCAATGTAGAAAAATCAAAATTGGGATATTCATGGTAAACAAGTTTGGGGCAAAGAACTATGAGAAAATATATGGGACATATCTTTGATTACTAATTTGTCAGTTTCTCATGTAGACACTCATGTGCCCCTCACTACACAAGAACATAAGTACTATGCACATGCTGAATGACTAGCAAAGATTGCTACTTAATGTATTGTCCCTACTTCAATATCAACTGATGATCCAATACTAGCAAAGTGGGTCTACCAAATGGCTGGCCATTTAGGGGTCCAGGGCACACACTGGTGGGCACAAGATTGAGGTATTTGTGTCTCTTATTCATTGTTGAGGCAAATAGCAGAGGAATGTCATATATGCCAATTGGAAAAGGAACAAACTGTTCCTTGGGTGGTAACTGGAGAAATAGCAAGGGGAAAAGTTGCAGCCCAGATTTGGCAGAGAGATTGTATTGGACCACTACCCCAAGATAAAGGATGCAAATTCATACGTACTTGTGTTGACACCTATTCAGGTGTACTAGTGGCTTGTCCTTATAAGAATGCAACCTTGAAAAACACCTGTAAAACTCTAGATATTATAAGTCTATATTATGGAACCCCCATGCAGATTCAAAATGGATATATCTTATTTCATGTTATCCACAAGCATCTGGATTAATAGAAAGAATGGAAGGATTGTTGCAAGAACAGTAAAGAAAGTTAAGTTCTAATAATTTGTATCAGCATCAGAAGAGTAATTTGTTCACTGCTTTATGTAATTTGAATAATAGACTATTAGGAGGAAATACACCTCTAGCCAGAATGATGATCCCAAATTGGCAAATTAGAAAACATCAAACACATATGATCCAAAATACTGAGTATTGGACTGTGAAGGAAAATGTCCTAGCACTGTATCCCAGAATACCTGGTTCAGCAGGATATAATTTACACTGCTTAGATAACTTTTGTTTGGATAGAAAACAGGTAAGAAAAATCTCTACTGGAATATGTATGAGAATCCCTAAGAATCATTTTGAATGAATATTACCTAAACCAGGATTAGTAGCTCAGGGAATACATGTATTGTCTGGAGTGTAAATTCTAGTTATCAAGGAGAAATTATTGTGACACACCAGAATTTGGGTGAAGAACCTATACAGTTGTATAAAGATGATAGAATAGATCAATTGATTATTATTCCTTGTGAAACAATACTTCTTGTGAAAACTGACCCTCCTTCCAAAATAACTATCAGAGGAAAGAAAGGATTTGATTCTATTGACAGAATGAAATTGGGAGCTAAAGTATGGGTAAAACAGAAGCCGGAAGATGTTGCAAAGGCTGCAGAAATTATAGCACATGGGAAAGACGATACTGTAACTGTAGTTTAACCAGGAGAAAATAATTATGCAACTATATCCTTGACTCATGTATTCTATTGTAAATGAGGCTATAATAGTCTCTTTGTTTCTTTTTGTCTTTTGTCTGCTAAATTTGTTTGTGAGACTTGTTTTCTGCAGGCTCAGTACCATCCACCTGCAGATGCCTGATTGCTTAAGGTTGATGTCACCATTGATGTGTTCAGATGTCAACTCTAGACCTGTTCACTACTCTGATGTGTCACCTCTGGACCTGTCCATGACTGTGAAGTGTCATCTCTGGACCTGGTGTCAACCGAATTCCGTATGCTAGCTTGCTAAAGAACTGACTGCTTGAATAGGACTCTTCATCTCTTGGGGCAGGAATAGCTCTACATTCAATTTCAGCAGGAAGAAGCTTTGGAAGACAAGACCCTCACTCCTTACCCCAAGATTTTGAGCCCCATTCATTCAAGGGGGGACGGATGACATTATTTTATATGTTTATCTTGTGTTATCCCAGTTACATTGTTGTGTGAAGTTCTGCTGTCACCAGTTATCCCAAAATTCCCATTGCCCTATGTAATGGATATGAAGGATCTTGGGGCTGAATTTAATAGCAATTTAGATTTGAAGATCTTTCCCACCCATTAATAGGCCATGTGACCTGCTTACATCACAGGAAACCTAGGTCATGTGGTGGGAGGAGCTTCCTGAGAGGGAAGGGAAGTTATGTTGAGAGAGAGAGAGAGAGAGAGAGAGAGAGAGAGAGAGAGAACAGTTATGGCCGCTAATGGCTGCTAATAGCCATCATGATAATTAAAGCTGAACAGGCTGACTTAGCTGTACTGTGAATTTGGTTTTGGGAAGACCCCAACAGGGTATTGGAGAGGTTTTGGGATAGTGAGGTTCCATGTTGTGATTTTATGTATTGAACACTTTACTGCTCTGATAGATCAGGTAAATGGCCTTGTGGGATGTTTTTCTGGTGTCTGAATAAATGGTATACTTCTTCTACTTTATGTGTGGAGGGTCTCGTATACTTTGTCATACAGAACCACATAGTCATTTTGACAATTATCATCTACATTGTTATTATTGTATTGCCTTACTGATGCAGAGGGTAAAACAGACATTGAAAGAATCCACTGATCACCTCTTGAAAAGATCCAAAAAAAAGAAGAGAAAAGATCCAAAAGGAAAACTCCTAGGAATATTGGAGCCAAATTCCAGAGTTCCCAGGTCAAGGAGAAAATATTGCAGGCAGCCATAAAGAAACAGTTTGAATATTGTGGAAACACAAACAGGATAACCCAAGATCTATCAACTTCCACATTAAGGGAACAAAAGGCTTGGAATATGATATTCTGGAGGTCAAAGGAGCTAGGATTAAAACCAAGAATCACTTACCCAACAAAACTGAGTATAATACTTCTGGGGGAAAATGGATATTCATTGAAATAAAGGACTTTCAAGCATTCTTGATGAAAAGACTAGAGCTGAATAGAAAATTTGACTTTCAAATACAAGAAACAAGAAAAGCATGAAAAGATAAACAGGAAGAGAAGCTATAAGGGACTTATTAATGTTACACTGTTTATATTCCTACCTGGAAAGATGATATTTGTAACTCATGAGATCTTTCTCAGTATTAGGATAGTTGAAGGGAATACACACACACACACACACACACACACACACACACATGTATATAGACAGAGGGCACAGGGTGAGTTGAATATGAAGGGATGATATCTAAAAAATAAAATTAAGAAGTAAGAGAGAAATATATTGGGAGAATGAGAAAGGGAGAGATAGAATAGGGTAAATTATTTCACATAAAACAGGCAAGAAAAAGCTGTTATAATAGGAGGAAAGAAGGGGGAGGTGAAAGGGAATGTGTAAACTTACTCTCCTCAGATTTGGCTTAAGGAGGGAATAACGTACACAATCAATTGGATATCTTACCCTACAGGAAAGTAGGGGGGAAGGAGATAAGAGAGGGGGGATGATAGAAGGTAGGGCAGAGTAGGAGAGGGGGTAGTCAGAAGCAAATACTTTTGAAAAGGGACAGGGTTAAAGGAGAAAATAGAATAAATGAGGGGTGGGATAGGATTGAGGGAAATATACTTAGTCTTTCACAACATGACTATTATGGAAGTGTTTTGCATAACAACACATGTATAACCTATATTGAATCACTTGCCTTCTCAATGAGGGTGGGTGGGGAGGGAAGAAGGGAGACAATTTGGAACTCAAAGTTTTAAAAACAAATGTTAAAAATCATTTTTACATCCAATTGGGAAATAAGATATGCAGGCAATGGGTATAGAAATCTATCTTGCCCTACAGGAAAGTAAGGGGGAAGGGGATAAGGGGTGGGGGGTGATAGGAAGGAGGGCAGGCTGGGGGAAGGGATAATCAGAATGCATGCCATATTGGGGTAGGGGGAAGGAACTGATGAGGAGAAAATTTGTAACTCAAAATCTTGTGGAAATGAATGTTGAAAACTAAAAATAAATAAATTAATCTAAAAAATGAAATAAAATATTCCTAGGAATTTTCCTTTTGGAATCTCAAGAGATGATAGGGGAATTCTTTCAATTTCTATTTTTACATCTTGTTCTAGAATATCAGGGCAGTTTTCCTTGTAATTTCTTGTTGTTGTACTTTCTTTTTTTAATATTTAGTGTTTGATTTTTCCCCAATTACATGTGAAAACAATTTTCAACATTCATTTTTAAAATTGAGATCCAAATTCTCTCCCTGTCTCCCCACCCCCCTCATTGATAAGGTGAGCAATCCGATATAGAATGTACATTGTAGTTATAGAAAACATATTTCCATATTAATCATGTTCCAAAATAAAACATTACATTGGTCAAAATTTTAAAAAAAAAACAAGAAAAATAAAGAAAGCTAAAAAAAAATAGTGTGCTTCAATCTGTATTCAGACTCCAACAGTTCTTTCTCTGGGAATGGATGGCATTTTTCATTTTAAGTGCTTCAAAGTTGTCTTTGATCATTACATTATGGAGAATGGCTAAGTCATTCACAATTGATCATCCTACAATATTGTTGTTACTATGTACAATTCTCTCCCGGTTCTACTCATTTCACTTCACATCAGTTCATGTAAGTCTTTCCAGGTTTTTCTTGTAGCACAATAGTATTCCACCACAATCACGTACCACAATTTGTTCAGCCATTCCCCAGTTGATGGACACCCTCTCAATTTGCAATTCCTTGCCACCAGTAAAAGAGCAGCTATAAGGTTTTTGTTTATTCCTTTTCCTTTTTTTTAAATCTCTTTTGGGATACAGACCTAGTAATGGTATTGTTAGGTCAAAGAGTATGCAAGGTTTTACAGGCCTTTGGGTATAGTTCCCAATGACTCTACATAATGATTGAATCAGTTTACAACTCCACCAAATAGTGCATTAGTGTCTCAATTTTCTCACATTTTCTCCAACATTTTCTCCAACATTTGTCATTTTCCTTTCCTATCCTATTAGCCAATCTAACAGGTGTGAGGTAGTACCTCAGACTGTTTTAACTCAGATTTCTATAATCAATAATGATTTAGAGCATTTCCCCTATGGCTATAGACAGCTTTGATTACTTGAGCTGAAAACTTCATATTTTTTTAATCATTTATCAATTGGGAAATGTTTTTTTCCCATAAATTTGAATCATTTCTCTATATATTTGAGAGATGAGGCCTGTATCAGAAAAAATTGCTTCAATTTTTTGACAGTTATTCTTGTTTATTATATTTCCCTCTATCCTATTTCCTCCTGTTTATACTATTGTCTCTCCCCTTTCACCCTGTCCATTCTCAAAAGTGTTTTTCTTCTAACTACTACCTCCCCCAATCTGCCCTCCTTTCTATGATCACTCCCACTTCTTTTATACCATGCCAATGCTCCTCTTACTTTCCTGGTGGGCAAGACAGATTTCTATGCTGAATTGAGTGTGAATATTATTCCCTCTTTGAGTTATTTCCAATGAGAGTTAGGTTAAAGTGTTCCCTACCATCTCCTACTTCTTCCCTGCCATGGTAAAAGCTCTTTTGGGCTTCTTTCATGTAAGATAATTTATTCCATTCTATCTCTCCCTTTCTCTTTCTCCCAGTGCATTCCTTTTTCTCATCCCTTAATTTTATTATTTTTTTAGATGTCATCACACCATATTCAACTCACACCTCTGTCGTATTTCTATATGTATGCCTTAAAATGGCCATAATAATGAGAGCTGGAATGTAAACAGTTTAACCTTATTGAGACCCTTATTTCCCTTTCCTGTTTACCTTTCTATATTTTTCTTGAATATTGTATTTGAAAGCCAAATTTTGTATTCAGCTCTGGTCTTTTCATCAGAAATGCTTGAAAGTCCTCAATTTCATTAAATATCCATTTTTCCCCTTAAGGATTATACTGATTTTTGCTGAGTATGTGATTCTTGGTTGCAATCCTAACTCATCACCCCCCTGGAATATCATATTCCAAGGCCTCCACACCATTAATGTAGAAGCTGCTAAATCTTATGTTACCCTGACTGCAGCCTCATCATACTTGAATCATTTCTTTCTGGATGCTTGCAATATTTTCTCCTTGACCTGGTATTCCTGGGAGTTTTCATTTTGGGATCCTTTTTAGGAGGTGATAAGCATATTCTTTGAATATTTATTTTACCCTCTGCTTCCGGATATCAGGGTAGTTTTCCTTGATAATTTTTAGAAAGATGATGTCTAGGCCCCTTTTTTTTTATCATGGCTTTTAGGAAGTTCAATACTTTTAAAATTGTCTTTCCTGGATCTATTTTTTTCAGGTCAGTTTTTTTTTCTAATGAGATATTTCACATTGTCTCCCTTTTCATTTTTGTTTTGTTTTGTTTTATTGTTTCTTGTTGTCTCTTAGAGTCATTATGTTCCTCTTGCTCAATTCTATTTTTTAAGGAATTGTTTTCTTGAGCAAGCTTTTGTACCTCCTTTTTCATTTGACCAATTCTGCTTTTTAAAGATTTTTTTTCTTCAGTGAATTTCTGTGCATCTTTTTCCATTTGGCCAATTCTGCTTTTCAAGATACTCTTCTCATTGGATTTTTGTACTTCTTTTACTGTTTGTCCTATTCATTTTTTAACATGATACTCTCTTCAGTATTTTTTGTGCCTCCTGTACCAAGCTCTTGACTCTTTTTAAAAATGATTTTCTTGTATCAATCTCATTTATTTATTTTTACTACTTTTTCCTCTACTTCTCTTACTTGATTTAAAAAATCCTTATAGAACTCTTTGATGGCCTGAGACCAATTCCTATTTTTCTTTGAGGCTTTGGATGTAGGAGGTTTGACTTTGTCTTTTGAGTGTGTGTTTTGATCTTCTTTTTCACTATAAGAACTTTCTAGTCAGGAGTTCTCCCTGTTGTTTGCTCATTTTTTCCTGCCTATTTCTTGAATTTTAACTCTGTGGTAAATTGGGGCTCTGCTTCTGGGGTGGAGGACACACCATGCCAAGGTTCAAGGGTTTTGTGCAGCTATTTTCAAAGATACTTCTAGGGATGTGTATTCAGTTCTTCTAAGGTGGTATGATCTAAGAAGTGTGTTCCCTGCTCTCCTAGTTTGTGCTCTGGTACATGAGTGACCACAAGTGCTATTTTCTGCCCATTAACTGAGACAACGGTTCCTGCTTTACTCTGGCCAAAAGCTCTGGTATGTTAGTGCTCCTCCTCACCCTAGGACTGCCATCCAGAACTGTGACCTGGATCCAAGTAAGGGCAAAGAATCAGAGTCCTGCCCCCAGTGCCAGAAGAGACCCCTGTAATAACCTTTTGACCAATTTTTGACCCCCTTATTATATGTGGATTGAAAGCTCTGAAGCAGCCACTGTTGATTCAGCCATTCTCAAGGCCTGCTCCTTCTAAATTGTCTGGGACTGGAATCTTGTTTCTCTCTGTCCTTTTGAGGGTTTTTCCATTCCAGAATGTGTTTAAGGGCATTATTTAAAGCAGTTTGAATAGGTATTGGGGTGAGCTCAGATGAATTCCTGCTTCTTCTCTACCATCTTGGCTCTGACCCAATCATATCATCTTTAAGAAAGTTTAGTACAATGGAAATATTTCCAACACAGGTTATAGAGGTGTTTCTCTCTCTACCCATAGGACAATCTCCTTCATTTAGTTGTTAAGGTGATTTTTTCTGAAGAGTACCTGTGAAACTGCTATCCCTTTGCTCAGTACATGGACTATCATACTGTTTCTTCGTTCTGTAACTGGTTGGTTGGTCTCCCTGCCTCAAGTCTCTTCTCTCTCCAATGTATCCCCCACTCATTTGATAAGGTTATTTTTTTTCAAAAGTATCTGTCTGAAAGTATTGTTCTCCCCTGTGTTCACCTTAATCAATGAGCTGTTTTGGTTCCCTGTTACCTCAAGAATCAAACCTAAAATCTTTTATTCATCATTTGAAATACTTCATAAATTAGCCATGTAAAAATATATATGCAAACTACTTTGATTTGCTTGAGCCATGCAATTATCCAGGTAACTAAGAATGGCTGTTTGAAGATTGAGTCTATTAGCTAAGATACAGAGTGAGTTGACATACCAATAATCCTTTATGTTAACCAAGAGTAAACACAGCTTGATATGCAGTAAGTCAGCAACTTTGAAGCCAATTAAGTTCATACGAACTTTGAAGCCAACCGTGAGCCATTTGATGGTGTATGGACCTTCAAGAGACATCCTTATCTTCAATGACTCCCCTAATTGTTGGTTATGGGACTCTTGGACTCTGTTTTGTGGTTTTTGGAGACATCCTCTTATCTTATTGTTTGTGCTCAAGCCTTGGACTGCTAGGATTGATTATCACCAAGACTGCCTTCTTATTTGTGTATCAAAGGGCCACAGCTCTAACATCTGGAATTCCTCATTTCCATTGTTTCCTGGATCTCCCCCCACCTTGGAATTGGGGCTTCCTGTCTAGGATCTGCCAAAATTCCCACATCTTCTTCCTTTGTTTAAAACATATGCCTAGCTCTTTCCAACTCAACTCTGAATAGATGAGAACATTGACTTACTGTTTCAGCTTACAAGCTCCATCTCAGGCAACAAAGGTATTTATAATCTGTGTAAACTGTGATTATACTCTGGTTCATTCCAGGATCCCATTTTGGACCTGGGGTTTCTTCCATTTTAACAGTTCATTTTTTAAAATTTACCAGCCCCTTCCTACTTTTTCCATCTTCTTGCATTTATTCCCTTCCACATACTTTATGATCTCCCTACACTTGCCAACTTACAATTCCTCAAATGTGATATACTTGTCACCTGTCTCTTTCTTCATACTTGCTGGTCTCAATCTTTGGAATTTTCCATTCCTTCACCTCTGCTTCTTGGCTTCACTTATATCTTGCAAGACTTGTCTCAAGTCTTATTTTCTGCAGGAGACTTTTCTGTTTCCCTTCTGTTGCTATTTTCTTCCCCTCCGAGATCACATTCTTTCTGCATTGTTTGCATCACAGATCGGTAATTATTTAGATGTCTCAACTAAAACTGATCTCATCGTTTTCCCCTCAAAGTCCCCCCCTTCTAAATTTCTCTATTATTGTCTAGTGTATTACTTCCTCTCCCCCAAGGTCATCCTTGACTCTATACTCTCTCTCAAACCCCATATCCAATCTATTACCAAGCTCTGTCAATTTCACTTTCATAATATTGGTCTCATACCCCTCCTTTTCTCCTACCATGCAGCCACCACCCAGGTGCAGGTCTTCATGAAATACCCTAGACTATCATAATAGCCTCCTGGTAGGTCTGAGTGCCACAAATCTCTCCCCAGTCCGGTTCATCCTGCACTTGCTGTCAAAATGATCTTACTTAAGTATGGGTCAGACCACATCACCCCACCCTTACTCAATAAAATGCAATGGCTCCATATCACCTCCAGGATCAAATATACAATCCTTTGTGTTATTAAAAGCTCTTCATAACCTACACTGTAGCATATTTGACAAGAGATGTCCAACCTCTTCTTTAAGACCTTCAAGACCATTACACTTTTGGAAAGCTCTAATTGTTAGAAAGTTTTGTTTATTCTGTCCCTGCCCCCCCCCCCCACCACACACACATACACTGATCTCAAACATATCTCCTCTTTGCAATAGATTTGGAATAACAGAATTGGGAAGATATAGATCTGTACCATTCATACCAACTTTGATTAAGTATATAATTGCCAGGTTCAATCTTGAATCCCCAGTTTCATCAGAGGTGTCTGTAACTATGTGTATTCTATTATACATTACAAAGGCTACTGAGTGATAGGAAAATTGTGTATGTAAGGAGAGGATGCACATACTTCTTTCCTCTTAGGAAAAAAAAAACTATTGTTTCACAGTTTGAAAATTTTATTCACAGAGATGAGCCTTGAAGCTCAAGGCTTTACCATTTGGGAGTATAATATCACATAAACAACTGCTGTAACTGAGAAAAGATTAGATAATAACTGAGAGTGTTCCATAAATGTCTATTTTGAGCCCTTTCATCTTCTCCTTCTATACTAAGGATCCATAAGGAAGGCTTTGTGAAATAGATAGATAGATGTGTGATAAAAAATAACAATAAAAATAGTTAATTTAATAATAATATATTATTATATAATCAAGTTATTTTTACAACTGATTAAAAATAGTTAATTGATTTTCTTTGTTGTCTTATGCATTATATATTATGCATGTAAAATACTCTGGGAACAGATCCATATATACAAAATGTCTATACTGCTTTAAAATATTGCCTTGATTAATCATCTCATCTTTTACCATGGATTCAATCATCATCTCTATATTGATGATTCCCAGATCTTTACATCCAGCCATCCTTTCTCTTTTGAATTCCAGTCCTAAATCAACAACTTCCTTTTGAATATCTCAAGCTAGATAGCCTATGTGTTTATTGTCCTTAATATCTCCAGAAATTAACTCATTTTTTACCCTCATTCTCACATTTTCATTTTCTAAATGTTTCTCTTTCTCTCAAGGATACCACAATTGTCTCATCATCCTGGTTCATAAGCTCCATGTTATCCTTGACTTCTCCCTCACAATCATTCCAAGTAACCAATCTTATGTTAAGTCTTGTTTCTGCCTTCATAACATCTCTCATTGTAACAATAATGCTGCTGGCAGCTACTGTGGCTGTGTAAAGCTAATAACAACAGCACACAGGAGGGCTGCTAGCACAAGTTCTTTCATCTGTTTTCTTTTAGGGCTTAACAATATCACTTTAATTTAACATACATACATCATTCCCTTAGTTCAGGGGAAAAAAAGTCAGCACTTTGAACTTCAGAGAAAATACAAACGGAAATTAGAAACAGAAATTATATAAACAGAGCAAATAACACAAATAAGCAGACAAGGCTTCTGTCTGTCCGTAGCAATACACACATAGTTACCAAAGAGAAAAGCACCAACATCTGGGTTTTCAAAGGCAGGGGACTCCTTAATGGCTACCCAGTGTCTCATCTGGCGAAATCACATGAACACTTTACCAGTGAGTGAGCCCCAAGCAAAATGCTAACCTCAGAGTATATATACACTTCTTCAGGATCAGAGGGCATCACAACCATGTGACTCAAACCCATGTGACCAAGGCCTTCCCATGAGTTAAGCAGGTCATCAAAACTACCAATTCAATCAAAAACTATTGATTGTAAACAAAGACAAGACTCACAGGCACTTTATTGCCTTAGTGCTGAGAAGCACCCCAAAATAAAAAACAGTAAAATGTCCCACCCTGCTTGCCATTACACTCATTTGTGTTCCCCCCTATCTATTTACATAGCCTCCATCTTAGTGTATGTCCTAATCTCTTCACTCCCTAAATCTTAGAATAGTCTTCTGGTTGGTCCCCTTGTACAAAATAACCCATGTTCCCAGTGATTTTCCTAAAACAAAGGTCTGACTCTGTCACCTCCCTATGCAATAAATATAAATGACACTGTTTTACCTGCAAAATAAAATAAAAATTCTCTGTTCGGCTTTTACAAATTTTTTTTTAAAAATGTGTCCTTCCACCATTTCTACTCTTCCTACACTTAAAATCCCTTCCCATAGTTTGCAGCCTAGCCACATTTGCCTATTTGGTGTTTTTTGCCTTCTCCTTACTTTTTTCACTGGTGTTTCTCCATGCCTGAGATGTTTTCCTTCATCTCTTTCTCATGACATATCTAGCTTCCATAAAGAATCAGTGCAAAATCTAACCTTACAAGAGATTTTTTCCTACATCCCTCCATACCTCCTATTACTAATATTTTCTCTTGGACAGTTTCTTCTATTATATATGCATGCATATATACATACATACACATACACATACATATATATATAGTATACAGACATACACAGAAATATACATACACAGACATATATATGCATATATATATATATATATATATATATATATATATATATATATATATGTCTATATATACATATATATTCCCATTCCTGACTAAAAAGTCACTTCTTTGAATTGGCTATACTCAAGTGCATTCATCTATTTCTTTCCTCTAAATGTCTTCACCTTGCCTTTGCCCTCTACTTCCTAACCCATGTGCACTTCCAAGATCATTGGTAGGGCAGGGATAGTCGGGAGGAGAAGGGGCCCATGTGAACCAGGAACATTTGGAGTCATTCGTGTGTGATTCTTACGAGGTGAAGCAGTTGAAGGGGGAGAGAATAGTTTCCAGGTCAAGGGATACAGTCTGTGCTCTTTTCCATTCTTGGCTCATAATCACTGCCCTAACCACCTTGCCCCAGTTAAACTACTGATTCATATTTTTAATTTGATTTTAGTGACCTCAGATGTTTAGAATGTATGAATGGACTTGATAAAGAGTGCCACGTCAAGATGACACATGTGATCAATGCATGTTACAATTTCTCTTTTTGCAGGTCACTATTTCTGCTTTTTATGCCTTGGTTTGCTGCATGGTATGTTTCGACATGGCTTAATTATTGTTTTTTCCTCAGTATTTCTCTTTTTGTCTTATAAGCAACATAGAATTAATTATATACAATAATTTGACAATAAATTTGAGAATTTGGCAAAAGGTTCTCCCAGCCTGTGAGAGAAGTGAATCATTATTTGTCTAAATGGGGCAGGCATAGTGAACAGAATCATGTGTTGGCAAGAATATTGATTTTGAAGTAATAATGAGATTCATATACTAGTTCAACTAGTTTACCTTTGACTTCATTCCATTTTGTGACCTTTTGGAGACATAGTTTTCCCCTCTGTCAAATAAGCATAAGTCTCTGAGGTCCCCATTGCCTCTAAGTTTGTGATTCCTTATTCTGTCATTATTCATGATTAAAGAAATAATTAAAATACATTTATTGAATGTTTGCTCTGTGCTAGGCACTGTGTAACTGTAGTGAGATGCACCATGAAACAAAATACTTCCTACCCATAAAGAGCTTACATTCTAATAGGAAGAATAATTCATACCTACAAAGGAGCGAGAATTGGAAGTAAATGGAACATACGGATGTAGTAGCATGGGGATGGCCAGAAAATAAGTTGCTGGGCCTAGGACAGGGTAAGATTAGGTGAAAATGGGGCAGCTAGGTGGCGCAGTGAGTAGAGCACAGGCCCTGGAGTCAGGAGGACCTGAGTTCAAATCCAGCCTCAGACACTTGACACATGTACTAGCTGTGTGACCTTGGGCAAGTCACTTAACCCAAATTGCCCTGCCAAAAAGCAAAAAAAAAAAAAAAAAAAAAAAAAGATTAGGTGAAAACTTGTCAATAAGAGCCAAAGTCACAGAAGATGGAGTCCAAATTCTTATGGCAGGAGAGTAAGACATTCTAAATGAATTTGGAAAATTAGGCTTCCTGTTATACAAAATAGAGAATGCTAAAATAGTTTTACAATACTAATTTAAATCTGATTGAATCTAAGGACTTTGGTTAATATCTTACCTATGTCATTTGCTATCAGTCTGATTTTGGGCAAATCCTTAAACTGCTCTTATTTTGCTCATCTATAAAATGAGTGTGATTGGACTTGATGTCAGCTAACTTTCTTTCCGTCTCTGAGCTCTATGATCTAAACTCTATGATACTGTGGTTCTATTAGGCTTATTGGCTGAAACTGTATGCTTTTATGCCTAAATTATGGGGTATGCTTTGTTCTTTGTAAGGATAAATTGAACATCATTATTGATTACCATTGCAATCAAAATTTAACTAAATTAAAAAGAACTGAATGATAGGAATGAGTGTGATAGAAAAAAAGTAAGTACATACAGTAATGGCAAGAAAAGTGGGACTTTTAATGTTTTTTTTTGTTGTTGTTGTTTTGGAGTGTTTCTCAGTACTAAGGCAATCAAGTGGTTTTGATTGAGCCTTGCCTCTGATTAAGTCTGGAGTTTTGGTGACCTGCTTAAGTCAGAAGAAGCCTAAGTTACATGAGTTTGAGTCACATGGCTGTGATGCCCTCTGACTCTGAAGAAATGTACATATACTTTGAGGTTAGCATTTTGCTTTGGGGTACACACATTGGAAAAGACTTCATGTAATTTTGCCAGATGAGACTCTGGATAGCCATTAAGGAGCTACTTTGAAAACCCAGATGTTGGTATTTCTCTCTCTGATAACTATGTATGTATTGCTATGGAAAGACAGAAGCCTTTTCTGCTGATTTGTGTTATTTGCTCTGTTTATATAATTTCTGCTTGTAATTTCTGTTTGTGTTTTTTCTGAAGTTTAGGGTGCTGATTTTTCCCCTGAACTAAGGGAATTGGATATGTATGCTTAATTAAAGTGATATTGTAAACCCCTAAAGGTTGCTTTCCTTAGAAAAACAGATCACAGAACCTGTGCTAGTAGCCCTCCTGTGTGCTGGTGTTATTGGCCTTACACCTCCACAGCAGCTGCAAGCAGCATTGTTGTTGCACATACATGTGAATGCATACATCAGAAATAGAGAAAACAAAGTATTAGAAGTGAATAAGAAAAATTTTAAATAGGGAATGAAAATAAATAACTATACCAATAAATTTTAATAAATCTCATAATGAATTTGCTTTAAAAATATTCTGAGCTAATTCTTCTTTTTTTGAAGAAGCTCTCACTTATTTTCTATGACACCTCCCCCCCCCCCCCCCCAGGCAGTGGGTGTTTGCTGTGGCTCTCTGGCACAAACTCTCCCTCTGTGCCCCATAGCAGAAAGAGCCCTGACTGAGGCCCTGGGTTCAGATTCCAGTTCTGCTCCTCTGGGGGTCTCAGGGCAATGTCCAGAGTCAGGTATGGACTCTGTTTTTTAAGGTCAGGCCCAGCTTGGCAGCCACTCTTGGCTTCAGTGGCCTGGGGGGGCACTCTTCAGCTCTCCAGTCTTGGGAGGCCGACATAGGCAGTGCTGTGATGGAAAGAAATGGTTCCTGAGGCTTGCTTCCTAAGGCAGGAGGGCCAGCCTCTCTGCACACACTCTTGCTAGGAGCAGAGCCCACTTGTCTTCTTCTCCTCTGTCTCTTCTTCTCCCTGTCAGTCCAAGTGGGCTCCAGGATCAGGCAGGGAGCCCTCGCTACCAGTCATTCCCTTCCCGGGAGAGCCCTGGAGCATCTGGAGGGAAGAGGGTTTGGGGGATGGATGGATTGAGTCTTGGGTCCTCTTCTCTTCTTCCTCTGCATGCTGCGTGGTCACATCAGCTCCTGTGGACCCAATCATCACCTCTATGCTGTTGAGGACCAAATCTGCATTTCCAGCCCTAACCTCTGTCCTGGCCTTGAGTTGGGCAGTTCCAGCTCCCCATTGGACATCCTGAGCTGAAAGCCTTGCAGACAATGTCCAAGATGGAAGCCATGCTCTCTCCCCTCCAACACATCTTAAGAACTTCTCTGTGACCATCCAGGGCACCCCCACCCTTCCGGTCCCGCAGGCTCCCAGCCCAGCACTCATTTGGCACTTGACACTCTCCCACCCCCCAGGCCCAGTGAGCCAATTTTACTTCACTAGGGTGGGTCTGCCTGCCTCTAGACTGTCTGTCTTCCACTTGGCCATCAAAGAGAGCTTCCTAGTCAAATGGAGCTTCCTAAAGCTCTGGTCTGATCTCAAAATCTGCAGTGGCTCCCTAGGGCTCCAGAATCTAACACAAAACCCTCTGTTTGGCATTCAAAGCCTTTCATCACCTTTCCAGCCTTCTTAGCCCTCACTTCCCAATATGGACTCTAGGGTCCAGTGACCCTGGCCTCCTGGCTATTCCTCCATCTCTCAGCTCTGGACTTCTCCCTAGCTGCCCCCAGGCATGGAACACCATCCATCCTTTGCTCCAACCACTGACCTCTCTGGCTCCCTAGAAGGCCCAGCTAAAACCCCACCTTCTACCGAAGCCTTTCCCAAGCCCTCTTAATTCTAATGCCTCTGCTAGGCTAATTATCTCCAGGCTAATCTCTAAATATCTTGTTGGTACAGAGTTGTTTGTGTGTCTTCTCCCCTTTAGACTAGAAGCTCCCTGGGGACAAGGACTGTTTTCTCCTTTCTTGGTATGCCCAGTACTTAGCACTGTACTTGGCGCACAGTAGGTACTTAAGAAATGTTTGCTAACTGACTAGAAAGCAGAAAAGCAGGACTGAGAGGCAGAGGGAAGAGACCCTGGGCCTCCTGAGAGTGCCTCCAAGAGCGCCACCTGCCTCGGTATCCAGTCGGCTCCCTGGCTTCCCAACCACCACCACTTCCCAATGTGCTTCCTTCTTGTTGGGCATCAGAGGGCAAAGTTAGGGGCAGTGAGAAGATTCAGAGAATTCCAGGATGGCCCATAGATGGCTGCTGGGCCAACCTACACTTAGAGAAACTGAGGACCAGAAGAGGAAGGCTTTCCTACAGTGATACAGTGAGGGGCAGGAAAAACTAGGATGCTTTGGTAGATGGCCAGCACGGCTGGGAGTGTCCATCAGCAGACTGAAATGGGCCCTCACCTCTAGGGAGCTGGCTGGATGTGGGCAGCCATCAGTCACTTGCATGTCAAAGGCCCATCCTACCACTAGCAGGTTCTCCTAGGCCTTTGAAGCCAGAAGTACGGTGGGATAAACATCTGCCAAACATCCTTGGACCTCCTCAGCTCACCCCTAAATGCTGCCAGGCCCATAGGCAGCATGGTCTGCTGGAGCCCCATGCCACAGGCACTCTGGTCCCAGAGCCAAGGAGGGGATGTCCCACGCAGAAGAGCCAGGCTTCCTTTGTCTTCTGTCCCAGGGTGGGCTGGCCAGGCCCCCAGAGAGGGAGCTGACAACACTGGCCTTCCACAGTCTTGGGCAGCTTTGTCCTTCTCTGGGTCAGGATTCTGCTGATGAAAGAACCAGAACAGGGGAAGTAAGGTGGCTAGTGAGAGCTGGGACCAGGATGATGCAACCTCAGAGGCCAAGGTCAGAACCTTAGGGTGGCTTGTCAGGGAAAGAGAACAGAGGTTGGGCTAAAAATGGATGTAGGACAGGACCCAGGCCCAGCCCTGCCCGCTCCCCTCTGAGTGAGGGGTGGCTGAAGGACCACCCAACATGTCTTCTGTCTTGCCTTCTCTGAGGTTTCTGGCCCCAAGGGGCAGCAAACACGCAGCTTGCTCAGGGGGAGCTGGGAGGCAAGGGCTGAGACCAGAAGGAGATGTCAGGAGGCTGGAAGCCCTGTGGGTCTGAGTCAAGGCAGCCCTAGAGGGAGACCCTGCCAGAGGTCAGGTGACCAAGAAAGGTGTCAGAGGGGAGGAGAGTCCATGAGCTGAGGACAGGCTCGGAGGATCCAAGGCCTTTACTGGAGAAGGTGGAGGAGGAGGCTGAGCAGAAGGGGAGGCAGGGGCTTGCAGAGGTGTGGGAAAGGTCTGTACCATAAGAGGGACCTGTGGTTGGGCCAAGGGAGTCTGGGGAGCTGGCCCAGTCTGGCTCCATCAGTCAGGAGGAATCTGGGCAGAGGCAGGAACCACAGCCAGCAGGCAGATAGCTGACCCTCTTCCAAGGCCCGGAGCCAGAGCTTCACCTCATCCTGCAGTGACCAGATCTCCTTCCGGAGGGCTTGGTTGTCTCTCTCCAGCCACTTGTGTTCCTGGTGCAGCTCATCTGCCTTGTCCATATGCTTCTGCCTGCTCCGCTGGGCCACCATCAGGTTCTGCTGTCTCCGCTTCACCTGTCTGTCCACCTCCCTGGGACTGGTCAGCAGAAGAACCTTCCCTTACTTGGCATGGGGGTGGGGAATGGTGCCCCACTGCACAGGTGCATGGCCTGGTTCCTGATGGGAAGGCCAGGTGAATGAAATAGGCAGGGTGTCCTCTTGCAGTCTGTAGCCTCCAAGTTCCCAGCTTGGCTTCAGGAAGCAAAGCCTTTAAATCTCTGGTGGCCACTCCACCCCCAGAGCCCAGTTTCAGTTTCTCTGAAACCCTGGGGCTGCTCAGAATTCCAGGCTCCCGAGTGCCCACATGGCTGGACTTTCCTAATATGACCAAGCTTTCCAGGAAGGCAACAGCCTGCCAAGGAGGGCTGGCCATGGACCAGAGTGTAGAGCACTTACCAAGGAGAGACTGAGACAGAGGGACAGCAGGGAAGGGAAAAGGCTGATAGGTATGAGAAGCTAGCAGAGGGGAGAGGGAGAGGGAGAGAGTGGGGGAGAGGGAGAGGGAGAGACCTGAGCCAATTCTTATAACAAAGGATAAAATGAGGGGAAAAAATCAGATCAGTAAAACAAACCAGGGAATTAAATAAATCCAATGCTATAAGCAGTGTTCCACACCAATAGTCCACTGTGTTCTTTCCTACCACCCCAAAGAAGTGTTAGTCATTGTTATTCTGATTTCACAGTGTTTCAATTTTTTTAATAGAAATAATTTTTCATGAATCGATATGGTTTCTTTAAGAAGGTTTTATTAATATCAACTCTCTTGGACTACATTGCATTCCAAGGAGAATGTTTCCCATTGTGTTAGTAGGAAAATTAAGCCCAGATAAACTTATCGTGGAGTTTTTTACAATTACAATGTGCCTTAGTAATGCTAAACATTTCTAAAAAAACAAAATAGTAGTAAATCTTTGAAAATGATCTATTAGAATATGAGGCATCATTTAAAAATATGTAATGAATCCTCTAGAATACAGTGACGTGGTTACTATCATTCTATAATCAAGGATATCCTTGGAACACTAGAGGCTCAGGCAAAGGAAAAACAGCTATAGGAAAATTTTAAAAAGCCTCTTCTCAATCTAGTCATAGCACTAATGCTAGAGATGTAGCAGTGCTAACTGTAGAAATAAAATCCATTGGCACAAAGGCCTTTAATTTAAAAGGAAATTATATCCTTCTCTCCCTAGTGCAAGTCCCTTTTGCAACACCCCTGGAAGATGGTCATCCAAAATCTGCTTGAACACTCCTCAAGATGGATAGCTATATTTATTAGAAAAAGTATTCCTTAGGTTGACTTGAATTTGATATCTCTACGGCTTGCACCTATCAATTTTAGATTCTACTCTATTGTGCAATATAAAGTAGGTATAATTCTTATCCTAAATGAGACCACTTTAAATAGTAAGGTATTTAGGCTTCATCTTCACTCTGAATACTTCCAGAACTATTGCTCTAATGATGGGGTTTCCAGCACTAGTAGTGGGGAAAAGAAAAAAAAATAGAATCATATGAACTCAACAATATAATAACGGAAGGTATGGGTTCATAATGAGAGTGTAAACTTAGGTTGAAGGCATTGGTGTGGAGTTCTGAGTTCCCATAGCCCTTTCCCTCCTGTCTACTCTACATTTAAAATTACATAAATGACCTGGACTAATGTAGAAAACCAACCAAACATATCCACTTTTCCCTTTCATCTTATTATGGTTCTTGCCATAATAATACATATGCTCACTTGCATGTCATGGCATCACCTCCCTGATGTCATGGTCCTCTTCCAGAATGAAGGATAAACAGGAAACTCTGTGAGTAGAGAAGGAGCCACCCACTAAGGACCAAAGTCCCAGTTGGGCAAAACAGCTTTTTCTTCCTTCCTTCCTTCCTTCCTTCCTTCCTTCCTTCCTTCCTTCCTTCCTTCCTTCCTACCTTCCTTCCTTCCTTCCTTTCTTCCTTTCTTTCTTCCTTCCTTCCTTCTTTCCTTCCTTCCTTCCTTCTTTTCTTTCTTTTTCTTTCTTTCTTTCCTTCCTTCTTTCTTTCTTTCTTTCTTTCTTTCTTTCTTTCTTTCTTTCTTTCTTTCTTTCTTTCTTTCATTTTTCTTTCTTCTTTCCTTCCTTCCTTCCTTCCTTCCTTCCTTCCTTCCTTCCTTCCTTCCTTCCTTCCTTCCATCCTTCCTTCTTTCCTTCCTTCCTTTCTTTCTTTTTCTCTTTTCTTTCTCACCTTGTGTGTGCTCAGCTCAAAAAGAAAGTAAATTTTAATCTCTGAACTTTTTTGTTTGTTTGTTTTGCTATTTTTCTCCGAGAGACCAGCCTTAACCCCAAATCACTCTAGTCCTAGACTAAACCCTACTTGGTCACTGTTTTGGCCCTGATTGGGCTCAGAATCAATGTAAATAACAATTGTTTCTGTTTTGGTCAGAAACCCTGAGGGTCTCTCCCTCACAAATCTATTTTTTAAAGAAGGCCTGTCTTTACCTCATTTTTTTTTTTACTAAGCCTTAATCACTGAATGGTTGCTGCCTCAGTCAAATTGAGACTTGTTAAAGACTTTAACCTCAAAATGCCAAGGTCCTCCATTGCATCCTGAAACATCTCTAGTTGTCCTGATCCATGTCAGACCACTGGACCCAGATGCTCCAGAGGAGAAAGCAAGGTTGGTGACTTTGCACATTCCTCCCTCACTTAAATTCAATTCACTTGCCTATCATGGCATTATCTCCCTGATGTCATGGTCCTCTTTGAGAATGAAGGACAAATAGTAGCAGCAATTATGGCTCTTAATGATGCCACCACACATCCATCACCCAGACTTGTAAAGCATTCCTCTTATTCCTGACTCCCCCTCCCCCTGTAACAGCAACCACACTTGCATACCCAGGATGGCTGTTAGCACAGGTTATTTGATCTGCTTTTCTAGGAAAGATTGCTCAAAAAGGGGTTAACAATCCTACTTTTAATTACATTCACTAGTTCAGGGGAAAAGTCAGTCCCCTGAACATCAGAGAAAATACAAGCAGAGAAATTAGCACAAAAATCAACAGACAGTGCTCTTAACTGCCTGAGTCAAAGCAATATTGCTATCCACTTTACATATACCACTGGATTGAGAGAGCCTTTACATTTGAGCAGTCAGGGGGTATGAACACATGGCTACTCAGAGTCTTGACCAGGGAATCAAAGATCCTTCTCATAAGCAATCCCCCAAAGCAAAATACCGACTCAGAGTACACACACACACACACACACACACACGTATGTGTATATATATATATATATATATATATATATATATATATATATATGCTTCTCAAAGCCAGAAGGCATCACAATCCTTGTGACTCAGTGACTAATCAACTTAGTACCAAAAGGTGTGAAAGTCTTCCTATAAGCAAGCCTTCCCTAAGCAAGCTTCCCTTAATGGGAATAGGGAATAGGCTTCCCTTAATAGGGAATAGGCTGCACATAAAGCCTATTAATGGGAGGGGAAGATCTTCATATTCCATTAACATTACATCTCCCATTTCCAATCATTTGTAAATAAAGGTAATTCTACCTTATCTCCTCCATTCCATTCCAATTTCCACAACTGCGTTTCAGGCCCTCATCCTCTCTCTCCTAGAAATCACAAGAGCCTCCAAACTAATCTCCTCATTTCCCTTCTCTCCCAATTCCAATCTACTTCCCATTAGATGTCATATTGATATTTACATGGCATAATGACGGCCTTGTCACTCCATTGCACAGAATCTTCAAAGTTTCAGGTCAGTACAATTGAAACGCATAAAAGCACTGAAATGGAAGAAGGAAAATCCAGAATAAAGGATAAAGTCTGTTCTACTTTTATTGGAATTGAAAAGCATATGAAGTTGAACAGTAAAAGAAAGCTTGTCAAGTAAGTTGAAGCCAGATTACCGAAAACTTTCAATGCTAAAGTTTAGAGTTCAGAGGTCATTTACTATGCAGTGACATAGAGTTTTTGAGTAAAGCTACAGGATGCTAACACATCCCAAGAATGTTTGGACTTTGCAATCTGTCCTGCAGTTAAACCGTTAAGATCACTATGTCTTTCCATCTACCTTGAAGTTGATTCCCCTTGTGCATTGTTTGCCCTAATTTGATAAGAGCTCATTAAAAGCAAAAGATATTAAAAAAGTGAGGGGGAAATGCCAAGATAGTAGAGTAAAGGCTTTACATAACCCTCCCAAATTGCTCTAGAAAACAAGTTTAAAATAATGCCTCAAAATGAATTCTGGTGGGTCAGAACCAACAAAAGGACATGGTGAAACAATTTACTAGGCCAAGATGATTTAGAAGGTCAGCAGAAAATTTCTGTGTCACTGGGAAGAGACTGAATGGGAAGTGGAAGTTTCCAGAGTTCTCAGTCCACAGACACTAAGGTAGGGTGTGTGTGGGGGGATGGACAACTTTTCAGAAGGAGATTACAGGGAACACTTTGCTGGTACTGGGTGAGGTCTTTGATGCACTGCCCATATGCAGTTCTAGGTCACAGTTCCAGGGCAAAGAGGAGCACTAGCAGGAGCAGGGATCCTGGCCACAGTCACAGGACAGAAAAGAGTGCTTGTGGTTGCTCCCAGAGCTGAGCACAGGCCAGGAGGGCAATGATAACACCTCTCCTTGGATAACACCTCTTTGGAAGAACTGAAAACTTGGAGAACCCTAGAACAAGCTCTGAAGCAAAAATGAAACTTTGGATAATGCCCCCTCCACCTCAGAGTAGAGTCCAACTATAAAATAAAGTTATAAATAAAGAGAAATAGACTGGGAAAATGAGCAAAAAAAAAACCAGATGAAGCTTACCATAGAAAGTTACTATAAAGATCAAATCACAAACTTAGGAGAAGACAACAGAATGGAAAAAATAACTATATCCAAAGTCTCAAGGAAAAATGTGAATTGGTCCTAGGCCCAAAAGAATTCTGGAAGAACTCAAAAAATATTTAGAAAATCAAATAAGAGAGATAGAGGAAAAACTTGAGAAAAGAAATAAGGGTGATGAAACAAATTCATGAAAACGAGTCAACAGTTTGGTTCAAAATAGGCACAATAAATAGTCAAGAAAATAACACCTTAAAACAAGAACAACAGAATAGGGCAATTGGTAAAAGAGGCACAACAATACATTGAGGAGAAAGATCCCTTAAAAAGGAGAATTGGTCAAATGGACATAAATCTACAAAAATTCACTGAAGAGAACATCTTAGAAAGCAGAATTGTCCAATGGGGGGGAAAGGAACAAAAATTCACTGAAAAAAAAAAACTCCTTAAAAATAGAATTGGACAAATGGATAATGTGGTACAAAAACTTATTAATGAAAATAACTACTTCAAAATTAGAAATGGGCAATTGGAAGCTAATGACTTCATGAGACACCAAGAAATAATAAAATAAAATTTAAGAATGAAAAATATAAGAAGATATGAAATATTTTATTGGAAAAACAACTGACCTGGAAAATAGAAGCAGGAGAGATAATTTAAGAACAGGCAATTTTCAGACACATAAATCAAATCTATCTATAGTCATATGAAACTATACTCTAAATAACTATTGATTAGAGTAATGCAAATTAAAACAACTCTGAGATACAATTCTCACTTATCAGATCAGGTAATATTACTGAAAAGGAAAATGATGGACATTGGAGTGGAGGTGGGAAAATTGCAACACTAATGCATCATTGGTCGAGCTGTGGACTGATCCAATCATTCTGGAGAGCAATTTAAAATTATGCCCAAGAGGCTATAAAACCATGCAAACTTTTGACTCAGCAATATCACTACAAAGTCTGTATCTCAAAGAGATAAAAACAGCAACAAAAAAAGAAAAGGACAAGGAAATATAAGCACAAAGATATTTATAGCAGCTCTTTGTGGTGGCAAATAATTGAAGATTGAGGGAATATCCATCAATTGAGAAATGGTTGAAGAAATTGTGGTATATAATTGTGACAGAATGCTAATGTGCTGTAAGAAATGATGACTAAGGTGCTCTCAGAAAAACGTGGAAAGACTTATATGAACTGATGCAAAGTGAAGTGAATAGAAATGGGAGAACATTGTACAAAGTAGCAACAATATTGTATGATGATCACCTGTGAATGATCTAGCTATTCTCAGCAGTACAATGATCCAAAGACAATTCTGAATGACTTCAGATCAAAAATACTATCTACCTCCAGAGAAAGAAAGAGTCTGAATGTAGACATATTTATATTTTTTCTTTGTTTTTCTGCTGTTGTTTTATAGTCTGCATTTGTTTTCTGTTTTTTCACAACATGACTAATATGGAAATATGTTTTATGTGACTGCTCATGTACAACCTTATATCAAATTTCTTGCCTTCTCAATGAGGAGCAAAAGGAAGGAGTATGAGAATTTGGAATTCAAAACTTTAAAAAAATGGTTAAAATTTGTTTTTACATGTACTTGGAAAAATATTTTTTGAATAAAATAAAGAGCAAGGGATGCTTTACTTTTTCCCTTTCACATATGGTACTCTATAATTTAGCCAAATAAACCTTATATTCTTCACACATGCCATGCTATCTCCCATCTTCTTCCTTTTACACGCTTTTCACAAAGCCACAAATTTATTTTTTCCTCATTTCTGCCTCTTATTAACTCTTGGCTCTTTTTAGAGTCCTTTCAGGCACCACCATCTACATGGTCTGTCCCAACTCCCCTCAAATATTAATGCTTTCACACAAGGAAAAAAAAGAAAAAAGAAAGGAAAACACATTGAGAATGCACTTGCTTTGGGTCAGGTACTTTTTTACAAACATTATCTCATTTGAGCCTTACAAAAACCCTGCAGGGGAGGTGGTATTTTTAATCTCTCTTTTACAGTTGAGGAAACTGAGGCAAACAGAAATTAAATGATTTATCCAGGCTCACATAGGTAGTAAGTGTGTGAGGCCAGATTTTAATTCAGATCTTCCTGACTTCATGCCCAGTATACTATCCTCTATAACACCAACTGCTTCTAAAGGGCAGGGAAAGAAATGAGAGAAGAAAGAAAGAAGGAAGGAAGGAAGGAAGGAAGGAAGGAAGGAAGGAAGGAAGGAAGGAAAGGATTGAGGGATGGAGGAAGGAAAGGAGGAAGTGAGGGAAAGAGAGGAGGGAAGGTAGAACCAGAGGGAGGGAGGTAGAGAGGGAGGGTAGATACATGCAAATCACTTGATTTCTTCAGGGTTTGCACCTCTTTATAATTCATATATAGCCCTTACCTGTCTCTGAGGTCACTTAACTTTTACAACCATTGCTTCTAAATCATCAGGACTTTGAATGTATTGACAGTATTTTGCTGAACATTTGTCTTTTCTATATGTATTATAAAAGAGGTCTTACAGAATCAGGCCTACAGTTATATTTTAAGTTCAAGTGAGTCAGAAAGAGAATTTTAGGTATTTGTCTATGGATACACATTATCATTTGTAAAAAGTATAGCTTCCTGGATATTTTTTGTCTGGAAATGTCTCACTTCTGGTAGCCAGTGAGTCAGAGTAAAGCTTCTCTAAGCTCAGGATTTGATGTGAGCAGAGTGGCTATGTTGGCAGAAAGACACACTGACTATGATATTTATGATAAGGATAAGAGAAAGTAGAAAGCTTAGTGCCCCTGGTTTCAACAATCTCCTTTCTCAGGTTCATAGATCTCAGTTAAGGATAACCTGCCTGTGAGTTTTGTATAATTTGCTGCAAGGTTTGACATTTATTATTCATTCTTTCACGAAACATTTTATTACTTGCCTGCCATGGTCAGAATAGCATGGTAGGTGTAGAGGGAGATACAATAAAAAAGGGGATATCTTAGTTCTCAATCTTATAGTCATTCATTCAATCAATCAAGAAGCAATTCATAAAGGCTGACTATATGCCAAATGCTATGGGAAGTTCTAAGGACATAATGATATAAACAAAATAGGGTATGCTTTTTAGGAACTTATATTCTGGTAGGATTTCACTAAGGATTCAATTCAATGGGGTAGCCCCAAACCTAATAAACTCTGTGGGCCTTAAAATAGCACAGTTAGTATGAAGACAGTTAATGTGTGAATTGATGATTTTAGAACACAACTCTACCCAAGATTAAAATAAGATTGAAATTAATTAGCTGTAGTCAAACTAGGCAAGGTCTGTCTATAATTCTCAGAACAGAATATGGCAATATACACATTCCACAACCCTAATATGCTCATTTTTTTGCCTTCTGCAGTAGACTCTGAAAGACAATAATGCTTTATAATGATCTCTTGTACAGCAATCTAAGTTATTTGTGTAAAAATAATTTTTCAAGGGCAACCTGGGGCAGATATGAAAGGAAAAAAAGTAGAATTCTAGCTAATTATAAATACTCTTTCTATTATGCTTCAAGATTTGCAAAGGCATTTCCTCATGAAAACATTGTAAAGTAGGACATGTGAATATTACTAACCCCATTTTATAGGTGAGGCAATGACTTACCCAGTATCATATAAATAAGGATGTCTTTGAGGTGTTATTCAAAAGCAGCTCTCCTAATTCCAAGTCTAATATTTGATTGACAAAATATCATACATCTTCTCCCTACCATAGAGTCATTATGATAGCAATTGTTAAGACAGCTGCAGGATCATAGAGATTTTGCAACTAGGTTGAGGAGGGAGATATAAACTGATGAGTAGAGACAGAATCGTCCACTCCCAGGTGAGTAGGGAGGGTTTAGAGAAGAACACAGTGCCTGCTTGTTCTTTCTTCTTGAGAGACTTGAAGATAACCTTAGGGGCTTGCACACTCTCCCTGAATTTATCTGACACATTTTCTGCTTTCTTTCTCTGACTTTGTCTCTGTTTTTCATTTGTTTATTTGTTTTTAACCCTCTTTATAAATAGAAGTTATGATACATGTGCACAGGGAGAGTCCAACAATAGAACTCTGATATGTATGTATGTATGTGTATATATATATGTATATGTATATGTATATGTATATGTATATGTATATGTATATGTATATGTATATGTATATGTATATGTATATGTATATGTATATCTTACACTTCCTCTTATTTCCTGCAGGTGTTTCCCCTCACAGCTGTGGTACATATGTCCACCACCAATTTTCTACCTGTGTGTCCAAATCCTCTCATTGTTAGGAATTTTAGCCTAATTCATCAGTTTCATGTATGCCTTCTCTCCCTGTTGTGGTATCTGAGATATTGTCAGAAATAATTAAACCTAAGTTCTTCATGAAAAGTCTTTAGCTGAACTAAATTTTTTCTTTCTGATAAGCGTTATCCATTTTTTTCAGTTAAGTTATCCAATATTGTCAATTTAATTCTACACACTTTTAAAAATATGTCGTCCTGGGGCAGAACCTAGATGGTAGAGTACAAGCAGGGACCTGATTGAACTGTCTCCGCAAACTCCTCAAATTACCTGTAAAAAATGTCTCTGGTGTGTCAGAGCTGGTGGTGGCTGTGAAGAGGGAACCCTCTTTGCTGTTCTGGGGCAGAAAAGAGTACTTGTAGTCACCCATTGACCAGAGCACAGTCCAGGAGAGGAGTAATAAATTCTCTTTTGATAATACTACTTTGGAGGAAGTGAGAATTTATAAATCCTTAGAAATATCTTTGAAAACAGCTGCACAAAACCCCAGAAACTTGGGGCAGTACACCCTCCATATAACAAAGAGCCCAAAATTCAAATAATTGATTGGGAAAATGAGCAAATGGGAAAAAATAAGATGATAGAAGGTTACTTTCCTGGTGAAAAGGTATTTTTTTAAGTCCTTGGTAGCAAGGAAGATCAAAGGATACAACCAGAAGATAAAAGCATACAACTGGAGGGAGATAGCAAGGTCAAGGCTCATATATCCAAGCCTCTAAGAAAAATATGAAATGGTCTCAGATCACGGAAGAGCTCAAAAAGGATTTTGAAAATCAAGTAGAGGAAAAATTAGGAAGAGAAATGAGAGTGATGCAAGAAAATCATGAAAAATGAGTCAACAGCTTTCTCAAGGAGACTGAACAAAATGCTAAAGAAAATAACACCTTTAAAAATAGACTAATCTAAATAGTAAAAGAGGTCCAAAAAGCCAATGAGGAGAAGAATGCCTGAAAAAAGCAACATTGGCCAAATGAAGAAGGAGGTCCAAAAGCTCACTGAAGAAAATAATTCCTTAAAAATTAGAATGGAACAAATGGAAGCTAATGACTTTATGAGAAATCACGAAATTATAAAATAAAACCAAAAGAATGAAAAAATAGAAGACAATGTGAACTATCTCATTGGAAAAACAACTGACCTGGAAAATAGATCGAGGAGAGAAAATTTAAAAATTATTAGTCTATCTGAAAACCATGATTAAAAAAAAGATCCTAGACATCATCTTTCAAGAAGTTATCCAGGAAAACTTCCCTGATATTCTAGAACCAGAGGGTAAAATAGAAATTGAAAGAATCCACCAATCACCTCCTGAAAGAGATCTGAAACAGGAAACTCCTGGCAATATTGTAGCCAAATTCCAGTGTTCCTAGGTCAAGGAGAAAATATTACAAACAGCCAGAAAGAAACAACTCAAGTATTGTGGAAACACAATCAGGGTAATACAAGATTTAGAAGCTTCTTCCCTAAGGGATCAGAGGGCTTGGAATATGATATTCCAGAGGTCAAAAGAGGTAGGATAAAAACCAATAATCACCTACCTAGCAAAACTGCATATAATACTTCAGGGGAAAAATGGAATTTCAATGAAATAGAGGACTTCCAAGCATTCTTGTTGAAAAGAACAGAGCTGAATAGAAAATTTGACTTTCAAATAAAAGAGTCAAGAGAAACATGAAAAGGTAAACAGGAAAGAGAAGCTATAAAGGACTTATTAAAGTTGAACTGTTTACATTCCTACACGGAAAGATGATATTGGTAACTCATGACATGAGACCTTTCTCAGTAGTAGGGTAGTTAGAGGAAATATATATGTATGTATGTGTGTGTGTGTGTATACAGAGGTTACAGAGTGAGCCGCATATGAAGGGATGATATCTAAAAAAGAAAATTAAGTGTTGAGAGGAATGTACCAGGAGAAAGAGAAAGGTAGAGGTAGAATGTAGTGAATTATGTCACATAAAAGAGTCAAGAAAGAGCTTTTACAATCAAAGGGAAGACAGAGGAGGTGAGAGGGAATAAGTAAGCCTTAATCTCATTGGATTTGGCTTAAGGAGGGAATAACACATACTCAGTTGGGTATGGAAATCTAATTACCCTGCAGGAAAGCTGAGAGGAAGGGGATAAGAGAGGGGGGGGATAATAAATGGAACAGAAGTTTGGAGGAAGGAATAATCAGAAGCAAATACTTTTCTGGGGGTACAAGCTAGAAAGAATGATATAAATGGAGGGAAGGACAGGATAGAGTTAGTCTTTCACAACATGACTGTTATGGAAGTGTTTTGTATGGCTATACATGTATGACCTTTATTGAATTGCTTTCTTTCTTAATGAGGGTGGGTGGGGAAGGAGGAAGGGAGAGAATATGGAACTCAAAGCTTTAAAAAATGAATGTTAAAAATTGTTTTTGTTATATTATATGTTTTAGTCATTTGTATGTATGCACATGTCTGTATATAATATTTATAAATACATATTGCATGATACATATAATATTGCACAATATATATTGGAAGGCATTTGTATGCATGCGTGCCATACATATGTCTATGTATGTGTATATATATGTATATATATGCATGTATATATGTTATCTTATAGAGTAATATTAAATATCAGAGGTTTCTGACCTTTTTAAAAAATCATTTTCACATGCAACTGGGAAATAAGATATGTAGGTAATGGGATATAGAAATCTATCTTGCCCTACAGGAAAATAGAAGGAAAGAGGATAGGAGAAGGGGGGTGATGGAAGGGAAGGCAGATTAGGGGAAGAGGAGGTTGGGGTACATGCTGTCCTGGGGTGGGAAGAGGGGAGAGATGGGGAGAAAATTTGGATACAATCAGCTAATCAGCAAACATTAAGCTCTAACAATGTGCCCAGATGCGATATTCCTAAACCTAAAGGTCCAAAATTCAACACTTGGAAGGGTCAAAGAAGCACTTTTCCTCTGATAAAACTCTGTTAACAGGTTTGCTATAGAATATGCAATTTGAAGTTATAGAATACTGCTGAACACAACAAAGGGGCAGCTAGGTGCTTCAGTGGATAGAGTGCTGGGCCTGGAGTCACAAAGACCTAACCAGGGGTGGGGAACCATAGGCCTCAAGGCCACATGTAGCCCTAGGTCCTCAAGCGTGGCTCTTTTACTAATCTACTTGGATTCGGTCAAAGGGGCTATGCTTGAGGACCTAAAGGGCTACATGTGTCCTGGAGGCCTCAGGTTCTGCATCCCTGACCTAAACTAAAATCCTGACTCTGATATTCTCACTAAAATGAGTTCTGCCTTCTTATACCAAGGTTATAGCAAAGGCAAATATGTTCCATTTGAAAAGCCACCTTGATTGTACTCACTAACAATCCATTTATTTCATGACCAGTGAAAGTTTATTTATCTATGAACAGTAACTTTAGGTTAGGCAGCCAGGGGGCTCCATGAATAGAGCACTAGCCCTGGAGTTAGGGAGACTTGAATTCAAATCTGACCTCTGACACTAGCTGTGTGACGCTTGGCAAGTCACTTAAGCTCTGTTTGCCTTAATCCACTGTAGAAAGGAAATGGCCAACCATTCCAGTATCTTTGTCAAGAAAACCCAATAATGGAGTCACAAAGAGTTGGACACAACTGAAGAACTGCAAACTTTTAGGTTAAAGCAATTCAAATACAAAGGTTAAATAATTATTACGCTAAATTCCATGATACATTAAGAACAAATCATCTCACTATCCTTTGAATATAGGCAAGGAATTTTCTCCTTTATGTACCAGCAGATCATCTAAAGTACAGGTAGAAACTGCACGGCCCCAGGTAGCTGAACAAGTTGTTGACATTGCTGCCATCACCAATTCTGCTAAGAAGTGATAAAGCAACTAATTACAGATTTCCTTTAGGGCTAACAAATTTAGCTGCACTATCTTAATCTCGTATTAGATGATTTCTCCATTTCCAGTCATGGACTGAAAATACAAACATCGTATCCAAATGCTCATTGGGGAAACTAGTTAGTTGAAAGCTGTAGCATGCAGCAGGCTAGATATAAGGATTTAAGTTTGGGAAGTCCAATTAAAGTCTCAGTGATCCATGCTACCTGCTGACTTTCAGTGGGCAAGAGTACCAGCTTTTACACAAAGTGCCATAAAAATTCATGGAACCAGTCCTCAGTTGGCTCCATTAATGGGTGGTATTTTCCTTAGTGAAACTCACGCCTAGGTAAAATAAACAGCATGCAGGCACCTGTCTATGGTAGTGAGGCAGAACTGTGAAGACTTCATTAAGTGATACATTATAGCCTGGGTACAACTGTGTTTCAGTGACCAAGATAATATATTCAATTGGTCTGTTTTATTATGATGCTATCTCTTCTTTTGCCAAGTAAAGGTAAGGTTCCCCCAAGTATAAAATGAAACTTTATGATTTTTCCACTGAAAAAAGTAATGTTGAGGGCAATGGATCTACTTTCAAAGAAACATGCCCATGACATCAAAAGAATCTCATTTGGTGAACACATTTCTATCTCTATGCATATTAAAAGCCAGCCTTAGGAGCAAGGGCCACCAAGGGTATTATCTCCATAATGCTCTCCATTACTATTTTCTCTGTGGCCACTTTGACTTTAACATTGCATTTTAGATGCAGAGTTAGCGGTTGACAGACAATGAATTTGTGGACACTGGCATGTGAGCTCCAGCTATTCTGGACTGCTTGCTTTTCTTAGAACCATTATACGTGACTGTGGGTGATGCATGCTGATGCCAAGAATGGCAAAACCATACACTCTAAAGCAACATAGGGTGATTGGCTTAAAGTAATAAAGCATTTTTGGGGCTGCTGAAATTGCAAATGGAAATGTTTATGATTCCATTTGAAATAGAAATATGGGACCCAATAAGCCAGTGCAAAGAAGCAAGAATCTAATGGCAAAAAGAGAGAGAAACTGGGAAAAGTTGCTGGTCAATGTCTCCCTATATATTGCATTTCAACATATTCATATGATATTCAATTTTCTGGGACTTATTTTGGGAATATGCTTTATGGTATGCAATGACAGGACTGGTCAGTGAAGCCTGAGTCCTTAAAGTATGTGCAGATATCTCTTTCTAGTGGGTTATACACTGCTTGTGCTATGTTTTTATTTTTTTTTTGGTTGGTGTTGTTGTTGTTTTATTCCCCTGATGACAATCCAATACATGGAATTTCAGAAGCCAGTTTAGGCTAGGATGATCTAAGATTAGTGCAACATAATGGTATAAAGTCTTCTGGTTAAATGAGCAAGTTGAAGAGCTGATGATGAAAGATAAATTGAACTGGAGCTGAGTATTCACATAAAAGTTTTGATTGGACAATTTGGAAATAGTTTTCAAATGAGGAAGACTTCTGTGAGCTGTTCTGTGTGTGTTAGTCCCCCAAAAGCTATATTTCCCATTCAGCCATTCATGTGTCTGTGAATGCATGGCCTCTCTGTTTGTATTATATTTCTTCTTTGCTGATCTTAGTTAAATGAATATTCTTAGAGTAACTAGGTAGCCAATGAAATGAGGAGATTCCTCAATGATGTTCAGGGTTCCACTGACAGTCTGAGTTAAATTTATTTATTTAACATTTTTAGTTTTCAGCATTTTCATAAGAGTTTGAATTACAAATTTTCTCCCCATTTCTACCCTCCCCCCACTCCAAGATGGCATATATTCTGATTGCCCCGTTCACCAGTCAGCTCTCCCTTCTATCACCCTTCTCCCCCCCATTCTCTTTTCCCTTACTTTCTTGTAGGGCAAGATAGATTTCTATGCCCCATTGCTGTATATCTTATTTCCTAGTTGCATGCAAAAACTTTTTTTTGAACATCTGCTTTTCAAACTTTGAGTTCCAAATTCTCTCCCTTCTTCCCTCCCCACCCACCTTCCCTAAGAAGGCAGCCAATTCAACACAGACCACATGTTTATCATTATGTAAAACCCTTCTACAATACTCATGTTGTGAAAGACTAACTATATTTTGCTCCTTCCTATCCTATCCCCCTTTATTCAGTTTTTCTCCCATGACCCTGTCCCTTTTCAAAACTGTTTGTTTTTGATTACCTCCTCCCCCTATCTGCCCTCCCTTCTATCATCCCACTTTTTTATCTCCTTCCTCCTTCTTTCCTGTGGGGTAAGATACCCAAATGAGTGTGTATGTTATTCCCTCCTCAGGTCAAATCCAATAAGAGCAAGATTCATTCATTCCCCCTCACCTGCCCCCTCTTCCCTTCCTACAGAACTGCTTTTTCTTGCCACTTTTGTGTGAGATAATTTACCCCATTCTATTGCTTCCTTTCTCTCTCTCTCAATATATTCTTCTCTCATCCCTTAATTTGATTTTATTTTTTTAGATATCATCCCTTCATATTCAACACACCCTTTGCCCTCTCTCTCTCTCTCTCTCTCTCTCCCTCCCTCTCTCTCTCTCTCTCTCTCTCTCTCTCTCTCTATATATATATATATATATATATATATATGTATATATACATATATGTATGTGTGTGTGTGTGTGTGTGTGTGTGTGTATTCCCTTCAGCTACCCTAATGTTAGAGTCTCATGAATTATACACATAATTTTTCCATGTAGGAATATAAACAAAACAGTTCAACTTTAGCAAGTCCCTTATGATTTCTCTTTCTTGTTTACCGTTTCATGCTTCTCCTGATTCTTGTGTTTGACAGTCAAATTTTCTCTTCAGCTCTTGTCTTTTCACTGAGAAAGCTTGAAATTCCTCTATTTTATTGAAAATTCATATTTTCCCTTGGAGCATGATGCTCAGTTTTGCTGGGTAAGTGATTCTTGGTTTTAATCCTAGCTCCATTGACCTCTGGAATATTGTATTCCAAGCCCTTTGATCCCTTAATGTAGAAGCTGCTAGATCTTGTGTTATCCTGATTGTGTTTCCACAATACTCAAATTGTTTCTTTCTTGCTGCTTGCAGTATATGCTCCTTGATCTGGAAGCTCTGGAATTTGGTGACAATATCCCTAGGAGTTTTCTTTTTGGGATCTTTTTCAGGAGGTGATTGGTGGATTCTTTCAATTTCTCTGGTTCTAGAATATCAGGGCAGTTCTCCTTGATAATTTCTTGAAAGATGATATCTAGGCTCTTTTTTGATCATGGCTTTCAGATAGTCCAATAATTTTTACATTATCTCTTCTGGATCTATTTTCCATGTCAGTGGTTTTTCCAATGAGATATTTCACATTGTCTTCCATTTTTTTTCATTCCTTTGGTTTTGCTTTATAATATCTTGATTTCTCATCAAGTCACTAGCTTCCACTTGCTCCAATCTAATTTTTAAGGTAGTATTTTCTTCAGTAGTCTTTTGGACCTCCTTTTCTATTTGGCTAATTCTGCTTTTCAAGGCATTCTTCTCCTCATTGGCTTTTTGGAGCTCTTTTGCCATTCGAGTTAGTCCATTTTTTAAGGTGTTATTTTCTTCAGTACTTTTTTTGGGACTCCTTTAGCAAGTCTTTGACTTGTTTTTCATGGTTTTCTTGCATCACTCTCATTTCTCTTCCCAATTTTTCCTCTAGTTCTCTAACTTGCTTTTCCAAATCCTTTTTGAGCTCTTCCTTGACCTGAGACGAGTTCGTGTTTTTCTTGGAGGCTTTTGAAGTAGGCTTTTGGACTCTGTTGACTTCTTCTGGCTGTGTGTTTTGGTTTTCTTTGTCACCAAAGAAACATTCCAAAGTCTGAGTCTGAATCTGAGTCGATTTTCACTGCCTGGCTATGTTCCCAGCCAACTACTTGACCCTTATGTTTTTCAGCAGGGTATGACTGCTTGTAGAGTAGAGAGTACTTTGTCCCAAGCTTGAGGGGCTGCACTGTTATTTTCAGAGCTATTTCTACACAGCAAGCTCTGCCACACCAGTGCTCCTCCTCCCCCAAGAACCACCAACCTGGACCAACTCAGATCTGAGCAGGCTCTGCACTCCTGCTCTGATCTGCCACTTAATTCCTCCCACCAGGTGGCCCTGAGGCCCGGAAGCAACTGCAACTGTAGTTCTGTAGCTGCACCACCTCTGCTTCCCCAGTAGCGGTGACTGAACCATAAACTCCTTTCACTCTGTCCCTGTGGTTTTTTCCCACTAACTTTCTCTTTTGTCTTTGGTGTTTGTGGGTTGAGAAGTCTGGTAACTGCCACAGCTCACTGATGCAGGGAGCTAGGGCTTCTTCTGCCTGGCTCCTGGTCTAGTTGGTCTGGGCGCAGCCCATGCTGGGCTGTGCTCTGCTCCACTCCCAGCTCCATGTGATAGACCCTTGCCAGCAACAATCCAGGCTTCCCTGGTCTGGAGCCCTGCTTCCCTCTGCTATTTTGTGGGTTCTGCAGTTCTAGAATTTGTTTAGAGCCATTTTTATAGGTGTTTGGAGGGTCCTGGGGGAGAGCTTTAGGCGAGTCCCTGCTTTCCATCTGCCATCTTGGCTCTACCCCTCCCCCCAATTTAATATTTAAGACAGAATACATTTCTAGGAGAATACCTCTTTGTTTTATAAGTGCTTTTGGTGAAAATGTAAGCAGTATAGTAGAAATTAGTTTTAGACTGACACCAAACAAGCTATAGTAAGCTCAAATTGCTTATGTGCCAAAAAATCAAAAGGTCACACCATGAAAATCAATGAATCATCGAACAAATGAATAAATAAATAAAAAGAAAATGAGATCAAATTTCTTACCACCCCCTCTACCTCATATGTAGGGTCAAAATTTTGAACAAGCAACCCATATAGATGATCAGAAAGTTAAAATAGATAAGTTTGATTACATATTTCACATTGAGGAAGCACTGCCAGACACAAAGGGACTGGGCTAAAATGACATTCTGTATTCTGCACCCAGGCATGTGGTTTAACCAGATTCAGTCCCAGACATAGTAAACTATCTCTAGTTAGAGGGAGCAGGCTTCCTTTCTCAATCTAGTTTTTTAAATCTCCTGTCCTAGCTCCCCAGAGAAATCTTGCTTAAGTCTTAACCGTTGGTTACTTTCTCGACCTTCTGTGTGTGGGGTGGGTGATGGGGTTAGGGCAGGGATTACAAAGTATTCAGTGTATCATATGAATCAGACAATAAGACTGGAATTTTTTTCCTCCACATGAAAACGAATGTTACACCTAGGACAATCACAAGCACATATTAACAGAGTGAATTACATTGGTTTGAGTAATTTAAATTATAGCTGCTGTTATCATCTACTAGGCAGCTAATACTAACTTTTATCAGAATATGAAGCAATTTCTAGTACTAATAATTAGAATTTTATATTTCATCTTAGCTTGGCACTGTTCTTATAGCTTTCTTGGTAAAGCAAGCAGTGTTCTTATAGTGTTTGTATTGGTGGGGAAACTTGATCTCTCTTGAGCTAGCTATAAAGCCATGAAACATAAGGCCTCTGGACATCTTAAATTCAACATCTTGCTTCAATCCTAGACATGTTTATCTTTGGATCTTTGTTTCCCTAATGTCAGGAAAGAACAAAGACACATATTCTTACACAGCGATGTGTGCTTCCAGGTTAGATGAGGCAAATTTGAGTCCAATTCTATGGTAATTCTGAACCAAGAAATGTAGCTATGCAAAATATGAATGACTACTAGTGATGCCTCTGTTTAGGGAACAAAAACTCTAACATTATGAAATATCCCTCTCTCTGTTGTGGTTTCTAGAGCAGCCTGAGGGCTACTGAGACAGGGCCACAAGCAAATGCAAAGGACTGGATTAACTTTTGCATTAATGAGAAGTAAAATTATATCAGTCAGATGTAATCTTTAACAGGATAAGAGGAAGAAAAAAGAAAAAAACACAAATTACTTTCATCATAAATAAGGCAGAGATGGGAGTACAGTAAGCTGTTAAGGGTAAGGTGTCTAGTTTCTTTTTGTTCAGTCAAGTCAAAACTAGAAGGATTTGTTAAGTTACGACTATGTGTCAAGCACTGGGCTAAGCTCTGAAGCTAAAACAAAAGGTAGAAATTGTATTGGCCTTGAAGGAATTTACAATCTAATGAGAGACACAATATGCAAATAACTATGTATGAGGCAAAGTATGCAGTAAATCTACATTCTCTATATCTATATCATCTATAATAGCAGCTCGGTGGCACAATGGATAGTGTCGGCCTGGAGTTAGGAAGACTCATATTTCTGAGTTCGGATCTGGCCTCAGAACTAGCTGTGTGACCCTGGGCAAGTCACTTAACCCTGTTTGCCTCAGTTACTTCATCTATAAAAATGAACTGGGGAAGGAAATGGCAACCTATTTCAGTATGTTTGCAAGAAAACCCCAAATTGGGTCACTAAGAGTTAGATACAACTGAAAATGACTGAACAAGAAGAAAGTATCATCTATATTTTGAGATACATATGTAGTCTAATATATGAAAGTGTATTCAAGTATACATATGTTCTGTATTCTAAATAAAGATGAAATATATACCCATGTACTACATATAACATGTATAGATGCTGCATATACTGTATTTGTTTATATGTACAGATATACGCAAATATTCATATGTGATTATATGTACACACACACACAAACACAAATAATTTATGTTACAGATAGTTACAAATGGAAGACACTAACATTATGGAGGATCAGAAAAGGCTTCCTTCAGGAGACTGAAAATGAAAGGAAACATGAAACATGAGTAGGTAAAGCCAAAGAAGGAGGGAAATCTAGACAGAGGGAGAGAAAGTGAGGGTGTCTGGAACTGGGAGATGGAGTGTCATGTACAGTGAACATCAAGGAGGTCAGTTTCTCTGGAAAGTACTGTATATGGAGGGAAGTAACAGATCAAAAAGACTGGAAATGTAGGAAGGAACCAGGTTATGCAGGGCTTTAAAATCCAAACAAAAGATTTTATATATGACATTATTAGTAATAAAATTATTGATATTTTTCTATCTATCTATCTATTTATTTATTTGCTAGAAGTGTGATATGGTCAGACCTGTAATTTAGAAAGGCCACTGACACGGCGGAATGGAGAATGACTTTGGTGAAGAGACTTGAAAGATGAAGACAAAGAAGCAGGTTGTCGAAATAAACTAGGAATGAAGTGATGTGGTCCTGCACCAGGATAGTGGCTATGTCAGAAAAGAGAAAAGGCTATTTGTAATTGATATTATGAAGGTAGAATAAACAGTACGTGGCAACTAATGGGATTTGGTAGAGGGGGAAGAAAGAATGAAGAGTCAAGGATTACAACAAGATCTGTTTTTGCCCCTCATTGATCCAGCCTCTTTATTAAATATTCATGATAAAAACAACACAAAACAGAAAGTCTTATACATAGCCACTTTTACATAGCTTTTCCTTTCTCAGTCCCCCTTAGAGGCCTTGGTTCTGGCAAAGGAACTACAGATGTTGCTGCTACATCAGATCAGCCTCTAGTGTTGAGCTGCAGTTTTATGTCATCAGTCAAAGAACATTTATGAAGAACCTTCTATGTGCCAGGCACTCTATTAAGCTCTGATGACAGAAAAGCAAAAGGAAATTCCAGTATTCCCATTAAAATTATATCTTTCATAGGATGCCTTTCCCAACCCCACTTAATTCTAGAAATAGAATTTCTTATCTAAGGTTTAAATGCTATCCAATTAAGTCACTAATTTGGAAAAAACAAAACAAACCCTGATAAATAAAAGCAACAACCTCTTTGAAAATGTTCACAATTCAGGTTTCATTCCTGCAGTTTGGAAATATGACTATAAATCTGTTTCCTTCTGTCCCTTTATCTGTACTGAATGTGTTGTTTAATATTCTTCCTGTTCCCATAGTGACCCAGGTGCTATAAACAATAATCAGATTGTGTTCTCTTCCCAGCAGTAGCTTATATTATAGTGTGAACTAGACTCATTTTACCCATCCAAAATATCCTTTACCAGATGCCATCTAATCCAAAAGGAAATTTTCACTCTTTCAGAAAATATCCCTGAAAATAACACTATCTATGAACAGACCCAACAAAGATGCCTTGCAGTCATTCCTTCAAACAACTAATTCCTCTTTTCCTTCCTCACTGCATTTGAGTCTATGGCTCCCAAACAGGCTGGATTTGAAATTCATTTTTCATATACCATAGCCACTTTCTTGGACCTCATCTCCATGCACTCATCCTGCACATCTGGTGCCATACACCCTTTTGCTTTTCCTAGTAATGTTGATGGTAGCATTATGGGCAATTTATACTATAAAATTCGGACCATCTGGGACTACATTTCTAAGTAAATTATTTTTAACCTATTTCTAAATGTCTATTTGACTCACATTAGTTTCTAAAAAGAAACCAACAACAAAAAACCCTTTGCTTAGCTTCTGGTTTTAATGTATATGTAGATCAGTATTTTCCTGATATCTCAGGAATTATAGATGCATTTAAATGTGCATCTATAAAAATCTATAATTATTTTCACTTTTTAATTTATTTTGGGCATGTGTGATATCATTTTACTTATACAGATTTCTCCATCAAACTGTTGGTATTTTGAAGGTAAGGACTGTGTCTTCTTCTGAACCTTGCCATCTGATTCTTCACTGTGCTCAGGGGACTTCTAAAACATTTCATATGCCTTGCATAAATATAAATATTTATATTTATGTCTATAGTCATTCCCCACTAGAGAGTGAGAATATTGATAGCAGGCACTATCTTAAATTTTCTATTTGTATCCTCAATGTTTAGTATACTCATTGGCAACACTTAATAAACTGAATTTTCATTTACTCATTCTTTCTAATTATTTTTATGTTCTGAATCCCATTCATGTACGCTTATGGATAAGTTTTCACATAATAAAAATACAGAGACTTACATTTATTATATGCAGTATTCCTCTATTTGTGGCTTTCTTGTAGAAGGCAATCACTTGTAGATAGATAACTAGAACAGGTTTACAGGGGCTTTGACCTAGGATGCTAGAATTTAGAGGGTACTAAGAGTGCTTTTATTGCTTTAGCAATGTGGAAATACCTGGACTTAGCTCTAGGTACCAAGACGGATTCATCAGAATAGGAAACTATCAAAAGATGCTTTCTCTTCCTGCAAAACGAACGAGCTCTTCCTTGTCCTACATACTTTTGTTCCATTCTTAACTGCTGAACTCTTGTTGTGACCTAAAAGTGTCCTGAAGAACTTGATTTTAGAGAACAGTTTACACTATGTGTATTGGTGGCAATTTATACTATGCATCCATGGCAAAAATGTCAAATTACACATCTAATTATTGGCAAAAATGTCAAGTTACACATCTAATTATTGGTTTATGTAATGAGCATACTGATTATGTGGGTGTGTGCACACACGCATACACACATACAAAATACATACACATAATACATGTATGTTTATTTGCATATATATGCATAAATGTTTATATACCCAGATATTAACCCTTCAAATCTAGAATTGCTTAATGCTAGGCATTTTTGCCTAGAATTTTGCCAATATAGGAATTAGTCTGAGTTTAAACAAATGATTACAGTTAACAATAGAATTATAAACATGACCGATCAAAAGGTTTACTAATAGTTTGTCCTCATTTATAGATATTAGTCTGAGTTTGGTCTATGACTGGTACATATGTTGCAACACAAAAGTCAAAGCCAAGATTAGACTTTGTGGTTTTTTGAGCCTTTGTGCTTGAAAACCTCAGTAGCATTGCTTTCATTGGCCATTTCATCCTGTTGGCCATACATGACGTATAATGCTAACTTCTATTTAGTGTGCTTTTTCCTAATGAAGGATAATGAGATTCTCCAATGTAATGGTATAATTTATGAATAGGCATAAAATAAAGCTTTGCAAAATCTCCTCTTCCAACTTATCTATTCATATCCTGCCCTTGGAATTAAATCAAAATTACTGAATGAACTAACATGTGAACACTGTAGACCAACTGTCTCTTCCAACTGCCTGGGTGTTTGCTACTCCCCTGCAAATCAAGCACAATTTCATCATTTTCACTCATGATGCTTTTGAGCAAACATGAATTGCAGCTGAAAATTAACTCTAGTAGATCTTTCTGATAAACAGCTGCCCTGTAGCATTGACTACTTTGTCATATGGAATGTGGAAATTGATGAATGTTGCGCAAATCAAATGACAATTAAGCCAGTGAGATCCAAAGGAAGTTAGGAAAGGTTTTCTCAAAGGTGAACCATTGTGCTATAATTCCTTTTCATGGAGCAAATCTTGGTAAAGTATGAGACTCAGTGGGGGTCAAAAATAATGAATAGCACTCAGTCTTCTCTTAGAATAGCACAGCAGTACAAAATAGGCTTCTGGAAGGGCTGAGACTCCAGGAAGGATTTTAAGGTAGAGAAGCAAGGAAGTAAGTTCAAGGATTGGCGCATTTCCTTAAGATGACTGGAGAGACTAGAATTCTAGCAATACATCGTATATTTATAGGCTGCTATAAAGCCTCCAAAGTGATTTACTTATATTGTCTCATTAGATAACTTACTTTATCCTTGTAAGCTAGGTGTTATATGATTGTACCCATTTTACAGATGAGGAAACTGAGGATCAATGTTGTCTAGAGTCCCATGGCTAGTGAGTGTCTGAGGTAGGATTCATATTGAGATTTTCCTATCTCCATGCCCGGAATTCTACCTACTCCATTATAATGCTTGCCAAGAATAATTCATGATAGCAGATGTGGGGGAAGAAAATGATTCATAAGGTCATGGATGCAGAGCTAGTGGGCACATTAAAGTTTATCCAGGCCAGCTCTTTCATTTTATTGATGAAGAAATTCAGGTCATAAGGTGAAATGATTTCCCAAGGTCACACAAGTAATAAAAGGGCCAGAGCCAAAACTGGGTTCTCTGATTCTAAATCCAACACTTTTTCTCAGTACCATGGTATTATATCTGGATATCACTAATTTTTTTTAAAAAAATTTCTTCCTTATATTTAGCCTAAATCTTCTTGCTTATAATTTCCACTTATGGCTTTTAGTTCTCCTTTCCCATTACAACCATTTTAAAACATTGTATAAACATAAATATACACAACTATGTGGCACAATAGTGGCTGGACCTGGAGTCAGGAAGACTCAGCTTACTGATGAAATCTGGACTCAGACACTTACCAGCTGCAGGATCCTGGGCAAATCACTTAACCCTGTTTGCCTCAGTTTCTTCATTTATAAAATGAGGTGGAAAAGGAAATAGCAAACACTCTAGTTATCTTTGTCAAGAAAGCCGCAAATGGGGTCACAAAGAGTTGGATATGACTGAACAACAATTAAAAACAGTACCATCCTTTAATTTTCTCTTTCTCTGACATGACATGGTTTCAAATTAGTTAACTATCCTTCTAGGTTACCCTCCTCTATCATTTCACAGTCCAAACTGGGGATTTTCTCTCCTCCATGGTATTATGAGTATCACACTAAAAGCTTACTCTGGGAGTAGAGAGCAATTAAGTGGAAGTAATGTGATGAAAATGACAGTGCTTTGACAGTTTTGGAAGTCTTTAATGAACACCCCAAATGAGCTCAATGAAATGTTTCATCCCAAACTGGTTTCCCCCTTGCTACCCACAGCAATTCCAAGCCCTCTTCTTGTAATTCCTTTTAAAAAATAGTTGTTTAGGGTTAAGTGCTGGGCTTGCAAACAAAAATTTCAGCTCCCTTATAAAACACATGTGAGGTTGATCTCCATCCCAACCCTCTTACTCCAGTGGCTGATAATAGTCAGTGAATAACTATTTAGTATGTAGCTAATATGTTCCAGGTACTAGTGTAATGTGTAGCAGTCACTAGTATAAAGACAAACATGAAATAGTTCCTGCCTTTAAGTAGCTTACATTCCACCAGGGGGAACATAATTGCACATATAAGTTAATACAAAAAAAGGTGAAGAAGACTCTAATACCTGGGGGGGTGGGTTAAGGGTATCATGGAAGGCATCATGTAGTAGTAACCCTTGAGCTGGGCTTTGGAGGGAATGAGATTTTAATGTCAGAGGTGGGAAGAAGTGAACTATATGAATTGGAGACACAGCTATGTAAAGACACAGAAATAGGAAATGAAATGCTGTGTGCAAGGAATGGTAAGTAGGCCAATTTGGCTGAAATATAGATGGCGTGAAAGGGAGATAAATGCTGGGCAATAAGCATAGAAAGGTAAGTTGGAACTAAATTGTCAAGGTTGTTAAAGGTCAAACATTTGAATTTATATTTTATCCTAGAGGCACAGGGAGCCAATCAAGCACCTTGAGTAAGGTGTGACATAATCAGACTGTTTTAGTCATCTTGACAGCCTTAGGCTCAATTTCAGCAGCTCTGTGGATAATGGATATGAGAGGAGAAGGAATGGAGGCAAGGAGACCAATTAGGAGGCTATAGTAATAGTCCAGGAATGAGGTGGTAGGGGCCTGAAAGAAGATGTTGACAAAGTGAGTCACATAATAAAGACAGGAAGACTGAAGAATGATAGAAAATGGTTGGCCCATTTCACATAACTATGCTAGGAAAAAGATTTTTTGTTTCATTTTAAGATGTGCTTTCTTGTTTCTGGGAGGAGGATAACACTGATGAAAAAGTAAGACTTGATTCATTTGAAATATATTAATGGATTTATTTGGTCTTCAAGATGTTTAAGGCTTGCCCTTGTTACATCAAATCAAATGTCCATTAATGTTTATATAATTCCAGGATAATTAATAGATCTGCAATTGCTCTTGTTGACATTTCTGCTTTAACTTTAATTCTGAAATATAAGGTGAAGGTTAAAATGTAAATGCTATGCAAAACTATAAATATTGAAAACAACATCAGTTTTTATCATCTCCAAAAGCAGAAGTAAGCTTATAGAATTCATACCAACAGAAAAGATTTCTGGTCTCCAACTAGAAAGCCGACTCTGCATTATATCTTATGAGAAACACCATACGTCTTTTTTTGTCTATAGATATCCTTTCCTATTTGTGAACTCCTTTCAGGTAAAAGTCCCCTTCAAGAAAACACATCTTATGTAATAAATATATTAACACTAGTGTATATTGTATTTATTTAGAGACTACTAATCCTGATGATTCATCTGGGGCTAGGGCAGAACCAGAGAGAGAACTGGAGGACAGCTCATCTCATGCTACTTAATAGTAGGGCTCCAGAATCTCAACAGAAATTTTCCTTTTCTTCTTCTGTTTACTATACATAACAACACTGATCAGGAGAATTTTATCTGCAAGATTGCAGTACCTCCTATGGAGCTGGAGAAGCAGAATCCGGGTTGGCAGGACTGCACTGAGCTCTGGCTCAACACTGAATGAATTCTGTTTGGGAAGACAAATTGATTTCTTATTGGTCTCTGTGGCTAGAAGTCTGTATCAAGGATATGTGGCTACTGACACCACCCAGTAGATCATCAAAGGAGAGAAGAAAGCACCTGCTTCTTTCTCTCTTCCAAAGCAGGCTCTGAAGTAATGGGAAGCAGTAATGGTATTGTTTCATCATTCCAAAATGTAGGTCATTTTAAGACCAGTGCTTTATCAGTAATGCGAATATTTGAATGTCATAATCGTTCTAGACTTAAAAGTTTAGACAATACAAAGATCCTGTGGTTCAAAGAACAACATAATTCCAACCTTTACCTATAGGCGAGACATTGCCTAAGGGATGTCATCCAGGAAATGTATGTTTGGGAAAGGAGAATTTCCTCTTACTACACTGGTCCCAATGAAATATCATCTTCCTTGTCTCTATGGAAGTCGTGATTTTTCAGTCATGTCTGAGTCTTCATGACCCCGTTTGGTGTTTTGTTGGCAAAGATTCTGGAGTGGTTTGCCATTTCCTTCTCCAGTTCATTTTACAGGTGAGGAAAATGTGGCAAACAGAGGTAAGTGGTATGCCTAGGGTCGTACAGGTAGTAAGAGGTTGTATTTGAATTCAGGAAGATCAGTCTTCCTGACTCCAGGCCTAGCATTCTATCCATTGTTCCACCTAGCTGCCCCTGTCTCTGTGGAAAGGGTCTACCTGATAATGATTATGAAAACATAGTCTTAGAATATAATATAGACTCTATATAATAGACTCATCCCACTCATTATGTCTGATACCATAGCTAACATTTCTGCAACACTTTAAGGTTTACAATTCTCATAATTACCCTAGAAGGTAACTGTTATTATTATTTTAGCTTTATTCATGAGACAGCTTTCTTGACTAGAGTTTATAGAGATGTCCTGACCTGTTTTGCTGACTCTCATTTGGTAGTTTCTGATGCCAGAGAAAACACAGGACTAGTCCCTACCCCTATCTTTATTCCTACCCCATCTGTCTCGCTATTATTGTAGGTTACAAAACTGAGGCTGAGACAAGTTAAACAACTTGTCCAGGGTTACACAACCAGTGTATATCTGAAATGCAATTCAAATTCAAGTGTCTCTTTCTCAAAGCCCAGTACTCTATCTCCCATGCTAAGTTGTCTCTGACACAGACTTCCATACATCTAGTCAATAGTGTGGACAAGGGTTAATAGATAAATAGCTCAAATACTACACTGTCCATAAAACGCAAAAAGGCCACTAGCCTGTTGGGTAGAATCTCTATAGAAGTGTGTGAATGGGTTCTATTCGTGATATCCCCATCTATGGCATCTTAAATATATTGAAGTAACAGACTATTGATCAATTTTTCCTATGTCCATTTTCTATGTCATCTAGACTATAAGCAGATTGAGGAAGGGGACAGTATTAAATATCTTTTGACCCACTGTAATAACTTGCACATATTAGGGATTTAGTGACTACCTATTGATTTCATTTGTTGACTTCTACACATTATTGCCTGGGTTATGCTCATGACTTTTTAGGTTTTATTTTTTCTCCACCTTGCCCTAACAACCTTGTTACCCTGAAACTTCACTGTGTCTTGAATCCTACCCAACCTGGAAGATCACTCAACCTCATTTGTCTTTTGCTCCGATTGGTCAGTTTCTTTCAGAACCTTTATTTGACAAAGAAATGTACTGGCCAGCCCAGCCAGGTACATTTCTCATGCGAGCTTTGCTTCTCACTCTCTGTACTGCTTTCTCTACCTTACCCCTGTTTGAGTTCTCTTTCTGTATCTCTCTGTCTCTGTCTTTTTCTATCTCTGTCTCTCTCTGTCTCTGTCTCTGTCTGTGTCTCTCTGTCTCTGTCTCTGTCTCTCTCTCCCTCCTTCTTTTTCCTTGTCTTCCTCTTGTCTCCTAGGTGCCTTTCATTGTTCCCCAAATGAGAATGTAAGTTCTTTGAGTACATGGGGTGTCTTTTTTGCTTCTATTTATTTTCTGAGCACTTAGCACAGTTCCAGGCACTGACTAAATGCTTAATAAGTGCTTGTTGACTAAATAATTGACTGATTTGTAAGCCATATGTTCCTCATGCAGAGTAGGAAGAATCAGGTTCACTGGGCCCATGGTAGTAACAGCAGAGGGTGGGATAGTGATTTTGTTTGTCTTATCTATTTATAATTCAAATTACTCTAGAATATTTCCACAGCCCCCTGAGTGCATCCTAGCCAGTTGCTCACACTAAATGTTGGATGCTTGAGAGGAAGTTTCAGACGCCATGTGCTCTTTCTATTGACTTGCGATTAGACTATTCCTAAATCAATATTTATTCTTGATTTTCTCTAGAAGCTGATTCTGTTATATCCTAAAATAGTTACTACAAACCTGCCTCTTTTCTTAGTGTTTGTATGTTTGTGTTAAGTTGTATAGCTCTCTAATTACAAAGTGCTTATAATGATAACAAAGCACATGCTCTTTTTCATATGTATAAAGATGATGTTACTGACTTTATATCTGCATAGTATAAACTTCTAATGATGATGTATTTTTTGTTAAGTCTACTATCATTCATCCTTCTCCCTGATAAGTAAGAGAATTCATGTGTGAGAAAGCTGGTTGTATTAAGGGGTACAGCTTTTGACTGCTGAGTTATGCAAGGTTGTGTGGGGTATGAAATTGCTCTTAATTTGTGGGAAAATATGAATTAAAAAGAAGGAAAATCCAGTTTTCTTTGATTTCCAAGAGAATGATTAAGTAAAATGTGTGTGTCTATTCATGTGTGTGTATGATGTGTGTATGTGTGTGTATGGATGTGAGTATGAATTATTTATAGTACCAAAATATTAAGGGGAAAGCCTAGTCAATTTAGCTAGGTGTTAATATTACCTGGGAAGGTAATAACCAGACATATTAACTAGGTTAAATTCCTCTACCCTTTGGGGAGCTGGTTCTGACTGATCTAATTCCATCTTCTTCCTATTGCAAGAAAAAAGAAAAATGTTATCCTTGTATCCCATCACCTATGATTTCCCTCAGTTCTTCATTAAAAGCAGACTATAATAAAAGACCTAATAGGTGTATCGGCTAAGGTGTGTGTGTGTGTGTGTGTGTGTGTGTGTGTGTGTGTGTGTATGTGTCAGTTGTATCCAACTCTTTACGATCTCATTTGGGGTTTTCTTGGCAGAGGTACTGGAATGGTTTGCCATGTCCTCTGGCAGCTCATTTTACAGATGAGAAAACTGAGGCAAACAAGATAAAATGACTTTCCCAGGGTAACACAGCTAGTAAGTGTCTGAGGCTATATTTGAACTCAGGTCTTCTTACCTCCAGGCCTGGCACTCCACTCACTGAACCACATTATGTGCATATACACACATATGTATGCATACATATATACATACATACATATATAGTTATACTTATCCTAAATCTTATGCATTTTTTGCTGCCTTGCTAACATGTTTTTACCTTTCTGTTACTTTATTTTACATAGAAACAAATTTATTGTCTTTGTTTTTAATTAGCACAGTAGTATTGATTGTCCATTGTCCATTTCTTTGTGTAAGATTCCCACATACTTACATGTATGTATATTTATGACATGAAATATTCAAATATCTCTGTGTGTATGTATGCATATGTCTGTATATGCGTGTGTGTATATCTATCTATCTATCTATCTATGTTTCTAAGCCTGTATCAATATCTGCCCATACCTGTATCTATATCTTTAGCTATACAGATACCAATATCCATATCTTCCTGTGCCTATATCTCTAAATTATGTCTCTATATTTGTGTCTGTATCTATATCATCTCCATTTTATCTACATCTGTATTTTCATCTGACCTCTATCTGTGTCATCTAAATCTGCATTTCTATTTGTAACCACACACGCACACATATGTATGTATATATATGTATATGTATATATATGTGTATGTATGTATGTATGTGTGTGTGTGTGTATATATATATATATATATATATATATATATATATATATATATATGGAGGGAGAGAGAGAGAGAGAGAAAGAGAGAGGGAGGGAGAAGGAGAGGTATAAGGATAGACATAAACAAACCTATCAGTATAGGTATTGATATAGACATACATATAGAAATAGACATAAGAACAGAGATAGGGATAGGGATATACATATAAAGATATAATGATAGATAAATATACATATATATATATATATATATTGGGATAAGTATAGACATAGTTATGGATATACACATAGAAATAAACCTAAGGATAGATATGGACAAAGATAAAGATCGAGATGAAGATAGAGATATAGAGGAAGTCAACTAAACTTACCCACATACATTTAATATTTTAGTAGATCAGGGTATTAATCGTATGGATTGTCTCCCCTGTTATGTACATCATAACCTATATCCTCTCATTGTCTGTGACTCTTGTCCATTATTCCTACAAATAATCCTATTGGCCTTTATGCAAGTCTGTTAACATTAATTGATTGCCAGTGAGGACTGCCCACCCGCTAATCCTCACACTAAATAAATGCATGGCCCATCTTACTTTTTGGTTATATCTTTTACAGTTTCCTTTCATATGAAATATCATTTTCTGTTGCATATTGAGCTAATCCATTACTATATAAGCATACATATATGCCTAACCATACCCATACATGTATATATACATACATACATACACATGTACGTGGATATATAATTCTAGATGTATTATATATTCATGTGCTTATATATGATATGCAGTGTACACATTTACCATTTTGTGTTTTTATGAGAAGGAATTAGCTAACACCCAATTTCTTTTGATAAATTTAATGATCCCAAAGCTTTTCTCTGAAAAAAATCATTATTTAAAATGTTAATATTCTAACTGGTTCATCCTTCACCTGTTTAAACAAGCAGTTGACTGTTAAAAGGGGAAAATATATAAATCAACTATGAGTTTAAATAATGACTAGACTAGTCACAATAAAGAGGTTAAAAGATGTCCTATATGACAGCTAAAAACAACCTTGTGTTTTAATACAAACTCATTTTTAAAGCATTATGGAAGAAAATGATGGAAGGTAATGTCACATGAGTTTTAAAATGACATGTTCCTGGACAGGGATGAGAGTATACCTGACACGATTTATGAAGAAAACATTTGCCTGAAATCATGAAAATTTAATGAAAAGACTATTCATTGAAAAGGAAAGAGGGAAAGAAAAATGTTATATATGTGTAAGCATGTATGCATGTGCATATGTATATATGTAAATACATACATATCCTCAAAGGTAAAAAAATATGAAGAGTAGCTATGAATATATTTTTAAATGATAATAGTAGTCACACCAAAGATTTCACAGGGGACATAATCCAAGCAAAGAGCCCACAGTCTCAGATGTCTATACAGAAATTTAAAAAAAAATAGGTAAAAAGTAATATGAACTAGATTCAAAGAAGCAAAATTGAGCTTCTGGGTATCAGTGAGACTTGGATAGATAAGAGTCATGGCTGGGATATAGCTCTGAGGGGAACAAACCTCTTTCAAAAGGAACAATGTAGGTAAAAGTTAGTAGCAGAACTATTACATCTGTTATCATTTATATAGAACTTTAAGGTCTATAAATCACTTTATATACTTTATCTCATTTTATGGTCCCAGCAACCATATGAAGTCAATACTATTATTATCCCCCTTTTTATAGATGTGGAAACTGAAGCTCAGAGAGGCTTAATGACTTGTTTGTTGTCACATTGCTATTAAGTGACTAAGAATTACAACTCAAGTTTTCTAGAGCCAGGTCTCTTCTATACACTATACCATCTAGCTGCTATAGCATTATATACTGACTTCTCGCTATTATTGATCCCCATATCCAATCTGTTTCAAAGGCCTGTTGATTTCACCTTTGCAGAATCTGCCAAAGACACTCCTTTCTCTTTTCCGACACTGCAATCACTCTGGTGCAGGCCCTCATCACCTTTCACCAAAATTATTGTAATAGCTGCTGGTGGGTCGGCCTGCCTCATGTCTCCCCACTCTCAATCATCCCTCATTCAGAAGCCACTGAAGTGATTTTCCTAAAATACAGGTCTGACTATATTACTGTAATCAATAGATTCTAGCGGCTGCCTATTACCTCCAGAATGAAATATAAATTCCTCTATTTGACACTCAAAGCCTTTCATAACCAAGTACCCTTTGCCTTTCCAGTCTTCTTACACTTTTTGTCATTGTTTGTTCATTTCAGTTGCGTCCAACTCTTTGTGACCCCATTTGGGGTTTTCTTGGTAAAGATTCTAGAGTGGTTTGTCCTTTCCTTCTCTAGCTCATTTTACAGATGAAGACGTTGAGTCAAACAGGATTTAGTGACTTGCCCAGGTTCACATAACTAGTAACTATTTGAGGTCAGATTTGAACTCAGGAAGGTGAGTTCATGACTACAGGCCTGGCACTCTATCCACTGTGCCCCCTACCTGCCCCTTACTACTTACTCCTTGTTATATACATTTTTGATTCCAAGATAAGTATTGAAGGTTATGTGGCCTCCTTGGCTTCCTTGCTATTCTACCCAAGTTATCCCAAGTTGTCATCTTTCTCAGCTGTGGTCTTTCTTTGGGTATCTCCCATGTCTGAAACCTTGTCCCTCCACAATTATGCCTAGTGAATTTCTTTATTTCCTTTGAGTTCCAACTAAAATCTTGTCTTTTATAAAAAGCCTTTCTCAACCCTTAATGCTAGTGTCTTTCCTTGCTTAATTATTTTCTATTTACCCTGTATATAGCTTGTTGTATATATTTGTTTACATGTTTTCTCCACTGTTAGATTGTAAGCTCCTTGAGGACAGGGAAAGTATTTTACCTTTTTGTTTCCCCAACATTTAGCACAACATCTGGTACATTTTATTGTTCAGTTGTTTCAGTCATGACCTACTCCTTATGACCCCATTTGGCATTTCCTTGGCAAAGATACTGGAGTGCTATTTCATTCTCTAGTTCATTTTACCGATGAGCAAATTAAGGCAAACAGGATTACAAGATTCTCTCAGGGTCACACAGCTAGTAAATGTCTGAGGTCAGATTTGAACCTGGAAGATGAGTCTTCCTAATTCTAGGCTCAGCACTGTCTCCACTGAACCACCTAGCTGCCCATGCCTAGCACACAGTAGGCACATAATAAATTGTGATTGATTCATTAATATTAAAATATCTAATTATGGGAAGTAATCTAGGAAACAGAGGGGAATAATGGTGAAGAATATTTGGGCAAAGATTAGCAGAGGATCAAACAGAAGTGATGCTTTCATCACATTATTCTTCGAGTCTAGTTAATTTGCCCAATTTTGAGTACTCCATCCATGGCCAAAAAACTTGTTATTTTAAGTCCCATATGGCATTGTATTCAATCATCTCTTCTGTGATGTTTTGCATTGTGAGTAGGTAGCATAGTGGATACAGTGCTGGGCCTGGAGTCAAGACACGAGTTAAAATTCAACATCAGACACTAGCTATGAGACTTTGGGCAAAGCTTTTATCCTCTGTTTGCCTCAGTTTCTTAAACTTTAAAATAATAGTAATAGCACCTACCTTTCAGGGGTGTTGTGAGGATCAAATGACATATTTGTAGAGTGCTTAGCACAGTGTCTGGCACATTTACTTGCTAAATAAGTGCTTATTTCCTTTCTTTCTCCCTCCCTTTTTTTCTCCCTCCCTCCCTTATTTTCTTCCTTACTCCTTCACTTCCTTCCTTCCTTCCTCCTTTCTTACCTCCTTCTCTCCCTTTCTAACTACCTTCCTCCTTTTCTTCCTCTTTCCCTCCTTTCTTCCCTCCTTCCTTCCTCCATCCCTTCCTTTTTTCCCCTTCCTACTTTCCTTCATTCCTTCTTTCCAAATGTGTTTATACATAAATCATTGTTACTTGGGCTACCATTTCTGAACTCTTTTAGCCTTTTTAGTGTAGCAATTTTTTAGACATTATTAAACTCATCTAACAAATGACAATCATTATCTTCAGCCTCTTTACTTTTATCTATTTTCCTCTTTTCACACTCAACTACCTTAAAATTCTCCTTGATGTTTCTAATTCCCAGCTAGAGGAACACTCAGTATTCTAGAAGCCAATCAGACAGAGTCAGGTTCCATAGGTTATGCTTAAAGTTATCCCATTGGCAAACTGACAGCGTCATGGGTTTTTCTTAACATATCTAAGATCGGTGATGATGAATTGTTTTGTCAATTGCCATAAGTAAAGCAAAATATATGGAAGTTTACCAAGAAATTTGAAGTGCTTAGCAATATATCAACAGTATAAAAACTCCAGATTCTTTTTTGTAAAAGCAAAGAACCATCCAGAGCAAAAGACTCAATACCCGCCCACCCTACTTTCACTTAGCAGATACAGCTCTTGATCAGAACTCAGCAGAAGAAATGGTGTGTCTTGTTCAAAAGGAACTGACTAGAAAACGTTAACAACATGGAGATAGTCCCCCACAGGGAGTGTTACCAAAGCAATCTTATGAGTAACATATACTGACCCTAAACAAGTAGAGTTTTGCAGTAGCCATTACAGAATGAGTCGTTATTGGAGGGATGAGCTAAGGATGGAAGAAAAGACAAGCCCTGGGAAGAGAAGTTCAGGGAGACAACTTCTTGAATTCTCATGTGTACATAATCATACATATATGTACTGCAAATGCAGATTTGAGGCACTTGGGACAAATGCCCATTTCACCATGATGTTAGTACACCTTTAATCAGACTACATTTGGAGTATCATGTCTTGGCTGGCATGGGGCGGGGAGGGTGAAGAAAAAAAGAAATTTATATGATAAATTTTTGTATATTTGAAAGGAATAAAAGTTGTACATGGTATATTTGCAGTTTCATGTACAATCACTCAAAATGGTGCAACTAATTATTAACCACTCATACCTTTTATTGCTGAATTGCTTAAAGGGATGACAAAGAAAAATAAACAAGCACTGGAGTTGAACACTCTGGAATTTTCAATGGTGTTTCCTATATTGAGAAAGAGTTGTGAAAGGAAGTGAAAAGTGCACAGGATATGGAAACAAAGGATCTTGGGTTGAATCTTGGCCCCATTGCTTACTACCTGAGTGATACTGGGCAAGTTACCTCACCTTTCTGAGCCTCAGTTCAGATATCTATGAGATAATAATGCAAAGTACTTTGCAATCCTTAAAGCACTATATAAATATTAGCTGTTATTACTATCATCTTTAAAATCAAGTGAATGGATCAAAAGATATCTAAAGTCCCTTTCATTTCTATAATCTATGATCCATGGGAAGGCACTTCACCTTGCTGAGTCTTGATTTCCTCATCTGTAACATAGGGATAATATTGCTTGCACTAGATAACTACCTGGATTATCATGAGACAAATGCTTTGCTATCTCAAAACATTATAAAAATGTGAGATGTTATAACAACTGTACTTTCTTTTGGCAGCCATATTTAAAAAATAGAAAAATAGAATTATTGTTTTTTTTTAGTAAATTTCTCAATTTTCATAACTCTGCACTTATTGCTAATCTATAATATCAGCAGAAAAGTGAAATTCAGGAAAGCTACAAAGAAATCAGTCAGTCCACAAGTATTTACTAAGCATTTCCTATATGCCAGGCACTGTTCTAAGAACTGAGAATACAGAGACAAATAGAAAGAAATATACTTCGAAGAATGAGCCATGGCTGGCCTGGCTGCCCTCACAAAATGGAAGTTTGGGAGAATCTGTACAATCAAAAGTAAAGGCTGCAGGGACCAAAGGTACTTGCAATCATTGCCTGCTAATGCTAGGGTGAAACTTCAGGTAGAAGATCTTGTCCTCCAGAGTTTGTGTTCTTTACTCGTTAATTAATGCATTCTCTCACCTTGAAATAAATATATTAATAATAAGAGAAGCTTCACATAATGTAGCAATCTTCAGTCAAAAGTGGTTGATGTTTGATACAATTTCTGCACAAACACCAAAATTGCTCTGTGCATGATCATGACACTTTTGATTACCATAGAAATGAATCTGTACTTTACACATGTATACACACTCATTGTCACAGAGGAAGAAATATATTTGCAACATAATTGGAAATTACTGCTTAAGGAAGAACCTCTAGACCATCCTAGAGAATCTCTGAAAGGTTTTCAGACAACTTACTGGGAACCACTGCTAGAGGGAACAGAGTAATGGGCTTGGAGTCAGGTATATCTAGATTCAAATTTTGCCTCTGACACTTGCAAGCAGTGTAAAACCTGACAAGTTTGCCTCTAAATCTTGCTAACAAACCCCAGAGATTTCTCTCTTACAATTAGTTAAGTCTTAGCAGGATCATGATCTGAAATGGTAGAGGGAGTTGCATAGATGAGAAAATTATATACTTTTTGTGTGTTCAGGTACTGACAATACCTTTGCCATTTTAGATATTTTTTGGTCTCTTTCGTTTTATGTCTTGGTTCACTCATTCCTGCATTCCTCTATTTAAAGAGTTGGGATTCAGAAGTAGTTTTTGTGTACAGAGGGGAAATGCAATAATCTAGCAAAAGTCTTAAAAGTTTAAGAATCAAATAAATAAGTCACCCCCAGGATCTATCCAGGAATAATTGATCAACTTACCAACAAAATAGAAATCTTACCATGTGGTGTTTTCATTTAACTCATTTACCATTTATTTCTTCTTTAGCAGAAAGATTGGTGATATATTATCCTCCCCCAAATTTTTAGTACATCTCTTTTTTTTGGAGGGGGAGAGATTATACATATTATGTATGAGGTAGAATATATAACCCAGTTCAGTATTTTTGTGAACCAGCCGTATTTAGGAGACTTTAAGATTTAGTCATCTGTTTTATATTTCAGGATTGAATCACCATATAGAATAGATTCACCACAGAATGACTTGGGGAAAATTATAAATGAAAAGGAAAAAAAAAGTAATGACATCAGATACATATTAATTATACAATTCCTTTGCACATGAAAATTAGGATTTGAACTCAGATCTTCCTGCCTCCAAGTCCAACAAACTTACTTAGTGTATGACCTAGTTGCCTTAATTGGAAACATAACATCTTGAATAATTATAATGGCTAAGTTTGGAGCTGGAAAAGAGCTGAGAAAATATACTTCCTTTCTTCTTTGTAGAGTTGGGGGTAATGTTGTATATTACATATGCAGCCAGATGGATTTGAAGTATTGATGGATGGAGTGGAAGCATCTGATAGTCTATATGGTATTTTTTTAATGCCTTGCCACTGCCTCACAAAAAGGGGAAAGCATATTTTGTCTTCTGCTCTCTGAAACATTTTCTTATGACAGCATTAACTTACTTTCACCACTTTAAAAATTTTTATCTTCGTAGTTATTACTTGCTCATCTACTTTTGCTAATTTTGGACTGCACTGATTTACACACTTCTGGTGATGTTTTCGCTGAATTTCTCTCATTGACTATTCCTTACTGCATAAAGATAGAATAATTGTAATAGTAACAAAAATAATGATATCTATCATTTATATAAGACTTTAAATTTTGCAAAGTGCTTTACAAATATTCTCTCATTTGATCCTCACATTAAACCTATGAGGTAAGTGTATTATGGTAATTAGGGTGGGACTTTTTGTTTTCTCTTTTAGAATGCTGAGGTAATCAAGTACCTTTGGTGAGTCTTGCCTTTCAAAGGTAATGGAAGCAAAGTGGACTTTTTGTTGTCTTTTCTTTCTTTGATTGAATCAAGAGTCTTTGTCCTGGTTAAGAAACAAGAAAGCCTAGTTCACCTAGTTTTGAGTCACATGGTTGTGATGCCCTCTGACCCTGAGAAGGGTATATAAGATTTGAGGCTGGCATTTTGTTTTAGGGTTCTCACTCATTGGAAGAGTGTCATGTGATTTGACCAGACAAGACTCTGGGTAGCTGTTGTTAAGACCCCACCAGCTTTGAAAACGCAGATGTTGGTGCTTCTCTCTCTGGTAAGTGTTTGTGTATCGTTTAGATGGACAGCTAGACGCCTGTCTACTGACTCGTGTTTATTTGCTCTGTTTATGTAATGTATGCTTATAATTTCTGTTTGTATTTGCTCTGAAGTTCAGAGTGCTGGCTTTTTAGCCTGAACTAAGTGAATGACATATGTATGTTTAATTAAACTAAGATTGTTAACCTCTTAAAATTGCTTTCCTTAGAAAAGCAAATCAAAGGACCTGTGCTAGCAGTCCTTCTGTGTGCTCTTGCTGTTGGTCTTTCACCCCCACAACAGATGATAGCAACATTGTTGTTACAAGGTGTTATTATTTCCATTGTTCAACTGAGGAAACTGAGGAAGACACAGATAAAGTCACTTGTTAGGGTCAGACAGCTAATAGGTATCTGTGCCTGGATTTTAGTTCAGATCTTACTGACACTTGACCCAGTGATGTACTGTGCTACCTAGATGTATAATATTCATATACCACAGAATAGTGCTCTGTCATTTTCCTTGAATTCCTTTTCTTGACATAGATGCATCTGGGCTATTATACAAAAAGAAGAAGAAAAGTATTCAATAAAAATAAAAGTCTATTTGGAATCATAAAAGCAATTCATTGCATTTTTCACTTTTCAACCCATTTGACCTCTAAAAAAGAACAGCTTTAGTTATAGAGATTACCACAAATGCTGAGAGTACACTTATAGACCAGCTGTCTATAAGAAGCCCTTCAAACCCTTCACTTGACACAGTTTATTGTTTTTAATCAGCAGATCATTGTCTCTTAGAAATATTCCCTTTGGTTCAAAATTCAGATTCTCTTAGCTGATTCACAGCAAATGCTCTCATATTAATTTAGCTTTATCCAATATCCTGAAAATGATTTTTAACCTTACTTTGCACATTTATGTGGTTATGCCAAAAATCCATAGCCTAACTCAGAATCTACTGCTCCCTTTGGTATAATCTTACAAATTTGTCACTCTTTAGTTCAGCAATATTACTGGAATCAATTACCTTTTGGAAATCTTCATTTTCAATGGTTTATTAAGCATAGGACAGAAGAAGCTTTACCTGAGAATACTCTTTGCAAAGGTTAAACATATACACTTGCTGTATGGTACATGACTCACAGTAATGCACTTTGGGAACACTGATTCATCCCATTTTCTGTTTTGATAACAGACTTGAGTTGCTCTTATTCCTATACAGACCATCAAAGGAACATTATACTGAAAAAAAAGTTTCAATATCTCTTCTATTGAATGAGATAAAGGACTCAGAATATGTTTAAATGGGTTGGTTTTTCATGGCTCTGCCATTCATCAAATAGAGGCTTTATGTTATTTCCATTGGTATTTATGTCTTTCTCCTAACTAACTCCACAGTGCATAAACGAAGTTTATAGGCTCTGTCAAATACTGTAGATGAAATGCTTAAAAACAGAACGCTGTCCTTGAAAATACAAGTCTCAGCTATTTCAACGCCCTCTGAAATCAATTCAAAATATTAAAATAACCCCTGCTGTTATATTTTTAACATGTCCTATTTATGGTCATCACTACAGTACAAACATTTCTATTATAATAATTGAATTACCTGGGCTCAAGCAAAGGAAAATAAAACAATCTGTAACAGTGATTTAAAAAAAAAACAAACTGAAATGACCACTGTTCACCTACATAAAACATACTGCTTTGATGTAATTGGTTACTTCTGAATACCAGGCCTCTTTTGCTAGTATTTTCCTTTGAGAACTTGTTGTCACTGTTGTTCCTCTAGAGTTACGTTCATGTTACTTCATGATGTTGTCACAATATCTTATAAATAGAATATTTTCATCACTTCTGTAGCTTGCAAAAATATTCAAAATACTCAAATGTTTAAAAAGAGACTACAGCATAATTGCTAAAATATTAACTTCAGAGTTCAAGTCCTTCTTTAGACACTTATTAGATATGTGATTTTGGCAAGTTTTTTTCCAATCTCTCATTTATAAAACAATAGCATCTATTTTCCAGGGCTATTGGGAGGATCAAAAAAAATAAGGTACATAAAATATATTGCAAACAATAAGCACTTTGTAAATGTCAGCTCTAATTGTTATTTTCATCATCTTTCTTCTCAACTTGTTTGATAGGATTTAAATAGAAATAGTCTGGAGAGAAGTTGCTATCTGTTACTGTTCCTTTCTATTTAATGCTCTATGGACCATTGCACAGATGGATAACACCTTTTCTTTTAGTGGAATCAAAGTATTAGGATTTAAGCTCATCTTCTCTAAGCTTAAGGAAAACATCTCATACAAGAGTAGTAGCAGAGATGACTATGATGACCTATATCTTACTGTATTACCATGTGATTTTGTTTTTTTTTCCTGAAAGATCTTTTTATTTTGAAATGCTTTCATTTCATGTAGTTAAGAGATTATGAGTATTTGATATGATGACATCTATTATAAATGTTGTTCTTAAATTTTCTGGGTCAGTGTTGTATCCAGGAGATTTCATACAATAGTTCAATTTATAACATTCAGGTTCTGATATAGTGTATTAATGGAAGTTTCAAGGTTATTTGACATCTGTCTTTGTTGTATGTGGATTCACCATCTGCTAGGTCATAAAAGACAGCACCCTTCTTATATATAATTATAGTCAAAAGGTTGCATCTTGCTACATATTTGGTAGATAATATATTTTTTGCAGAATGCAGTGCTGAATTATATGGTTTTTTTTCAATCATTAAGGTGAAGCTTCTTAAGATAATCCTTCTGTAATTTTCAGTGCCTATGACTTTTTCCTTAAGATGCTATCATAAGCCCCTCCATTTTCACAGAGAAATCTGTATGACTTGGCCATTTTTGGTAATATGTAGTTGGCTAATTTCATGTGAATGTTGCTCATTGAGGGCTTACTGATTCTAGTCTTCTATCTTAGCTATTTTATAATATATATCCTTTGAGTGAGGCAATACTCATTCAGTGGTTAGGACTATTTAAGAAGTGAGTCAAGGGATGGCCCCTTTAATAAAAAAATCAAACTGGGAGGGGAAGACTCTCAGGGTTACTTGCCTAAAGAGAAACAGTTACTATTTGCATTCACTTCGAGAGATCAGGGCCCCCCAAAAAACCATTAAGTTATGCTTGGGCAGGGACTCTATGGTTGGCCAATAAAGCAAAAGAGAGAAGAGGAGAGGAGAGGGGAGGGGAGGGGAAGGAAGGGAAGGGAAGGGGAGAGGAGGGGAAGGGAGGGGAGGACAAGGTGAATCACCCAACTTGAACTGGTTGAGTTGGTCCCATTGGGGCAGCTCAGACTTCTCACAGGTTGTGCTTTGTCCTTAGTTCTCCAAGAAGACCGTGACATTAGGAAGATGATGCCATGACTTTCAACTGAACTAGAGATAAATGAGGGAGGGCTAGGGAGAGTCACCAGCCTCACTTTCTCCTCCAGAGCCATCTGGGTCCAGTAGCGAGATATAGATCAAGACAATAGGAGATGGGCCAGGATGTAGTAGTGGACCTTAGCCTTTTTAAACTAAGGTGTTATATCCCTTGACTCACTTCTTAAACAGACCTAATCACTAAATGGGTGTTGCCTCACTCAAAGTGAGAACTCAGAAAGACCTAAGCTTAAAGAGGTCAAGGTCTCCCTCTGTATCCTGGGCTGTCTCCAGTTTTCCTGATTTATATCTGGCCACTGGACCCAGAAACCCAGACGTCTCTGGAGGAGAAAGTGAGGCTGGTGACTTTTCACAGCCCCACTTCTTCCATTTAAATCCAGATCAATTGAAAGTCATGGCATCATCTTCCTGATGTTACAATTCTCTTTGAGAATGAAGGACAAACCACATAACCACAACCACAAAAATTTATCAAAAAGTAAACCATTTTCAGTTATAGACAAGTCAAATTGTGAGCACCTGTTTTCAAACTTTATTATTGCTTGGTGAAGTAATGTCTATTTCTTCCGAAAGGATTTCTGTAAGTTCTTGACATGTCCTGACCTATTTGTCAGTCCTCTTATCTATTTTTTAAGGAAGTCTTAATGTTTCAATAGTTCTTCTGGGGTAATAGGATAGCTTTCATATTTTCTTAATATTGTCCAGATTTTTATTAGGCTAATTCTTGAACATGGTGCAGTTCATTTAACAGGTACAAAAAGTTGTACTAAAGGTTGTGGTGAACGAATGTTATTTGCATTAAACATGTTTTTTTCCCTACTCATTTTGATTTCAGAATTTCAATAAGTCTTTTATTGTATTTAGGCACAGCTTTCCTCTTAATAGCTCTATGCTCCATATGTCTGGTCTGGAAAAGACCAAGTTATTTGTAAATATTGCCATCAGCCATGGTTTTAATTTTGCCTTCAGATTCAAGCAAGAAGCTTTCAGTCTTTTTTCTTTCCTTGGCAACCATTAGAGATTTTTCACTTGAGACTAAGTGACATTTTGATTTTATTAGAGAAAGATTCCATGAAATGAGGAGCTACTTGATGCATTTTTCAATAGAACTACATAGTGTGCTATCATCCATGTATATCAAGTTATTAATAAAATATTTTGGATTGATTCCCTCTTTAACCTGGGAGACATCCTGAGTTTTATTTAAAAGAGATAATAGATTCATATCTAGGCAAACCCATAATGAGTTTAATGGTCTCCCTGAAAAATAAATCATTGTAATTCATATTATTATATAGGTAATGTGTTTTAAATAACGAACTGGTTTTTCATATGGACACCAAATTCTTTAGCATTCTCAATACTTAGGTCTATTTTGTATATCTGTAGTACACAAATAGCCACGTGGATGGAACTGAGTCAACACTGTAATAACTAATAAAGGCAGCAGAAATGTTTTCAGGAAGGCTGTTCATTAGTTACTAAATCAATGATAAGTTACTCTTTATCCTCCTAGGATTGGAGGATACATTCTGTTTGCTCTTTGATTAATATTTATTCTTGTGATTTCTAAATGTTTAAAAATAACATAAGCTATGATTATGTTGCATATTTTATACATTTAATAATATATACTGATAGATAATAATGTAGATGTCATGTAAATATTCTTTATTCAGAGATATTACTGGCATTACTTTTGTTGGCAAATACGGAATGCCATTTTCAAGAAAAATTGTGCCTACGACAAGGCTGGCAAATGCTATCCTTAAATTTCAGGTACTACTGTGAAGTATTTCATCTAATGCTTATGGTATTTATTTGGTCCTGAAGAATCATAGTTTGTTTTGTTTTTAACTAGTTTCAATAATCTCCTTTCATTTAACTTTTCTCTCCTTGATACACAATCTTATGATTCAAACTTTAATTGTATCACTCATATAGATGACATAACATTTTTCTTGTTTTCTTTCATTGATTCTTTCTCTTCTTTTCCTTTATTTCTCATACCTTTGTGAAGCTTTTTTAAAAAAATTGATCTTATATTGTTTGTTATTGTTGTGACTTGGTTAGCTGTATTGCCTTAACTTTTTGAATTTTTATTTCAATTTAAAATTCTAGATTCTAGATTTTTTACATACTTTTGTTTTCTGTGTTTAATTCTGGTCTTTATGATTTTTACTGCACATATCAGCTAAATATTTGTGTAATCCTTTACTGTCATTACTTATCCCTTCAATAACTTTCTCATATTCCTTCTGCCACAGTGTAGTTTAATGTTTGTCCTGAAGAATATTCAGTGATAACTTAAGCTTTCCTCTTATAGTTCTTACCTGAACATTGATTGCCACGTGTACTTTAATGAGAAGATTCTAAAATATTTTTATGGTTTTTGTAAAAATAGTGGGGAATGATACATCCATTAATGATGTTCATAGCAAATGCCAACTTAAAAAATAGTCTCTTGGCATAGTTGTTCTACTCCATGGGTTCAGGCTTTTTAACATAAAAGTTCTTTTGAAATTCCATTCTAAGTATGTCCATTTCCTTTTAAAAATCATTTGAGACATTGGTATTGTTTTTGTCATCCATTTCATTTTAGATAGAATTTTTAAAGTTTCCATAGAGTGGAAAATTACATTGGCAACAGTATCCTTACCTTTTTTCTCTTCAGAATTTAACAATCACTTCATTTCATTTAACCTAGGCTAAGGGATGAAATTATTTCTTATTCAGTAGTTTCAAACTCAATTAGAAAGGGATTCCTGTGGGGCACATATTGACAGAAAAGAAATTCAAGTTAATATTATCTATTTTGCATTGCATTTTATTTACTTTGTTAAACATTTCCCAATTATATTTTTAAGATGGCTCAGGCCCAGCTCACAAGTTTTTTGTGCCTCATACTAGTTGCTAATAGTTTTTTGTTACTTGGGGCTAAGGGTACCATTAACCAACCAACCAAATAAATAAATAAATAAACCCTTGTTAATCACTTGTAAGATGTCTCGAGGTTTTTTTTTTTAAATTTTGTTATGATACACACATAATGAAAGAATTCACACCTTCAACCCACTTTGTGTATGTTTGTAGTTTGTCTACTTTAGTTATCAGTGATATCTGTACTAAATCATTTCCAGTACCTGGGACATTGGAATTTCTGGTTGTTCTTGTTTATCTTGCCTTCTTGTTCTATCAGAAGTAAAAGGATTATGCATTCTTTCATTGTTCATTTGTAGCTGATCAACATTACAGTTCTGAGTAAGGCCACCATACAGGCCTATCTTGCCTTCACTATTTCTTTGACTGTAAGGAGCAGATTTTTTCACACTGATGGTGGTGCCAGCTTCAAGAATTGCACACTCAGAGCCCAATTTGACCACTTTTTGCCAGGTTTTCACAGGTACTATAATGATCTCTGAATAGAGGAAGAACCTGCTGTATCCCACCCTAGGTTGCATTCTCCTATTTTGCTCTTGCTCACCCTTGCTAATCCCTAGCATTAAAGATTGGTTTAAAATGGGTCATCATGGGGGGGGTGGAGCCAAGATGGTGGCAAGAGGGCAGGGGCTTGCTTAAGCTCCCCCAAAACCCCTCCAAACACCTGTAAAATGGCTCTAAACAAATTCTAGAGCTGCAGAACCCATGAAATAGCAGAGGGAAACAGATCTCCAGCCCAGGCGAGACTGGATGGTCTCTGGGAAGTGTCTATCGCATGGTGCTGAGAGCAGAGGGCAGCCCAGTGTGGGCTGTACTGGGACAGACCAGACCTGGAGTCAGCCAGCTGGAACAGGACTTGGGGCCATGAACCAGTGAGCTGTGGCAGTTACCAGACTTCTCAATCCACGAACGCCAAAGAGCAGGTTGGGGGAAACTGCGGGATCGAGTTCAGAGTGGTCTGGCTGCCAGCTCTTGGGGTGGAGGAGGTCATGCAATGGCGGTGGTAGCAGCAGCAGGAAGCTCCTCAGGCTACCTCCAGAGTGCCAGTGTCAGCAGGTTCCCGAGCCCCTGGCTCATATGGTGGGAGGAATCTACCAGTAGATCAGAGTGGGAATGCAAAGAGCACTTTGTGGACACAAAGGCAGATTCTCTTGCTGTGCCCTGCTTGGATCTGAATTGCAGTATTGGTTGATGGTTCTTGGGGGAGGAGGAGTGCTGCTGTGACAGAGCCTGGGGTGACAGTGGAGTACAAGTGGCTCTGAAAACAGCAGTGCTTGGACCCTAAAGCTTGGGACAAAGTACTCTCTACTCTACCAGCAGTCATATCCTGACAAAGAACTCAAGGGTCAAGTAGTTGGCTGGGAACGTGAACAGGCAGCAAAAACAAACTCAGACTGAAACTCAAACTCCAGATTCCTTTTTCTGGTGACAAAGAAGATCAAATCATACAGCCAGAAGTAGAAAACAAAGTCAAAGAGCTTACATCAAAAGCCGCCAAGAAAGGTATGAATTGGGCCTAGGCCATGGAAGAGCTCAAAAAGCATTTGGAAAAGCAAGTGAGAGAAGTAGAGGAAAAATTGGAAAGGGAAATGAGAGTGATGCAAGAAAACCATGAAAAATAAGTCAATGATTTGCCAAAGGAAACCCAAAAATATACTGAAGAAAACAACCCCTTAAAGAATAGAGTAACCCAAATGGCAAAAGAGCTCCAAAAAGCCAATGAGGAGAAGAATGCCTTGAAAGGCAGAATTAGGCAAATGGAAAAGGAGGTCCAAAAGACCGCTGAAGAAAATATGACCTTAAAAATGACACTGGAGCAAGTGGAAGCCAGTGACTTTATGAGAAACCAATATATTATAAAACAGAACCAAAGGAATGAAAAAATGGAAGACAATGTGAAATATCTCACTAGAAAAACCACTGACGTGGAGAATAGATCCAGGAGAGATAATTTTAAAATTTTTGGACTAGGGGCAGCTAGGTGGCAGAGTGAGTAGAACACTGGCCCTGAAGTTAGGAGGACCTGAGTTTGAATCCAGCCTCAGACACTTGACACACTTCCTAGCTTTTGACCTTGGGCAAGTCACTTAACCCCAATGACCCTGCCTTCCCCCCTGCAAAAAAAAAAAAAAACATTAAAATAAAATTATTGGACTACCTGAAAGCCATGATCAAAAAAAGAGCCTAGACATCATCTTTCAAGAAATTATCAAGGAAAACTGCCTTGATATTCTAGAACCAGAGGGTAAAATAGAAATAATCCACTGATTGTCTCTTGTTGCCAAATTCCAGAGCTCCAAAATCAAGGAGAAAATACTGCAAGCAGCCAGAAAGAAACAATTGAATATTGTGGAAACACAATCAGAATAACACAAAATCTAGCAGCTTCTACATTAAGGGATTGAAGGGCTTAGAATATGATATTCTGGAGGTCAAAGGAGTTAGGATTAAAACCAAGAATCACATACCCAGCAAAACTGAGTATCATGCTCCAAGGCAAAATATGGATTTTCAATAAAATAGAGGACTTTCAAGCTTTCTCAGTGAAAAGACCAGAGCTGAAGAGAAAATTTGACTTTCAAACACAAGAATCAAAAGAATCATGAAAAGGTAAACAAGAAAGAGAATTCATAAGGGACTTACTAAAGCTGAACTGTTATGTTTACATTCCCACATGGAAAAATGATGTGTGTAATTCAGGAGACATTTCTCAGTATTAGGGGTGTTGAAGGGAATATAGACAGAGGGCACAGGATGAGTTGAATATGAAGGGATGATATCTAAAAAAATGAAATAAAATTAAGGGGTGAGAGACGCATATATTAAGAGAGGGAGAATGGGAAAGATAGAATGTGATAAATTATCTCACATAAAAGTGGAAAGAAAAAGCAGTTCTGTTGGAAGGGAAGAGGGGGCAAGTGAGGGGGAATGAGTGAATCTTACTCTCATAGGATTCAATTTGAGAAGGGAATAATATACATACTCAACTGGGTGTCTTACTCCACAGAAAAGTAAGGTGAAGGAGAAAAAAGGGGGGAATGATAGAAGGGAGGGCAGATGGGGGAGGAGGCAATCAAAAGCAAACACATTTGAAAAGGGACAGGGTCAAAGGAGAAAATTGAATAAAGGGGGACAGGATAGGATGCAAGGAAATATAGTTGGCCTTTCACAACATGAGCATTGTGGAAGTGTTTTTAAATGATACATGTGTGATCTATGTTGAATTGCTTGCCTTCCTAGGGAGGGTGCATGGGAAGGGAAGGGGGAAGAGAATTTGGAACTCAAAGTTTTAAAAAGAGATGGTTAAAAAATTAAAAAAAAATTGCATGCAGCTGGGAAACAAGATATGTAGGGAATGTGGCATAGCAATCCACCCTGCCCTACAAGAAAGTAAGGGAAAAAGGGATGGGGGGGATAGGGTGAAAGAGGGGAGGGCTGACTGGGGAGCGAGGCAATCAGAATATGTGCCATCTTGGAATGGGGGGGAGGGTAGAAATGGGGGGAAAATTTGTAACTCGAAATCTTGTGGAAATCAGTGTTGAAAACCAAAATATTAAATAAAATAAACACAGAGAAAAAAATGGGTCATCATTATTGCTGTTATTATTATTAAATTTTACATTGAATCCAACCTTCTTTCCCATTTTATTGCTTCCTTCCACTAACTTAAGTAGCATTCAAATATCAAACAGATAATTGTCAGCAGATAGTAGGACAGATATGCTTTTCCATGGAGTTAGCATTTATTTGGCTTCCTTGTTTGACATTCAGTTTCAATCAATAAGAACTTTCTTTGGGTACAGGCAAGATGACAAAACATCATTTGGAAACAATTTAGTTGTACTCTTATTTATAAAATTCTTCTAAGTAGACCTAGAAAATGCATAAGACCAAATCTTTACAGGGAAATTTAGGGGAAAACAATGTCACAGTAATTTGTCTAGGCTAACTTGTCATAGGGAGACAAACAGAAAAGTCTGCAGAAACTGAAGACAGTTTGTCCAGGAACATACCACCTGGGAGCACTCTAGTACCCATGGAAAGAGGAGGACCCAGTTTCATACCACGGCAACCCCAGATGGATTCTCAACCAACTCTATGGGAACGGGTACAAACTGGTAGCTTTAGCATCAACTAACTAGTCCTGGGTCATAGACCCTGTGCAGACTGAGAAGGGGACCTGTGCACTAGAGTGGCATTTCCAGATAGGAAGGCCCTGGGTGGTATACCAGTAAAAGAACAATTTCAGAAACAAGTAGCAGCAGTTTGTCTCAGACCCCATGAGAAGAGAATGGTTTCATTTCTGGGTCCTATCATCAACAAGATTTTAGAAGGATTACAAGTATGCAAGGACTGGGGATGGTTCTGTATATCTTGATAATCTTAAAAAAAGAATGGAAAGAGGAAGGAAAAGGAATGCATTCAGCAATGGAAGGGAAAGGAAGGAAGGTTCAGGAAAATTACCTCTTATTCAGGGTGTACAAGTAGACATTTCTACAAGCAAGGAAGAGGGGAGAAAGGGTAGCTGATGATTTTCAACTTCTCTCTCATCTTAAATGGTTAAAAGAAGAAAGAACACAAACAGAGTTGGGTAGAGAAATATATTTTGCTCAACAGGAAAATAAGAGGGAAAAGAGAGAAAGAGAGGGAGCACTAGAGGAATGGTTGATTGAGGGAGGGAAAACTCTAAGGATATAAAAAATATGAATAGCTTTTATGAGGTGGCAAAGAATAGGAATCTGAGGGCATTCCCATAAACTGGAGAATGAATCAACAATTTTATAGTATATTATTGTGAAGGAATTCTATTGTTCTATCAAAAATGATGAAAGGAATTGTTTCCGAGAAACATGGGAAGACAATAAATAAATGAATAAAGTTAATTAGGAGAACAATTTATTAAATGGCAACAATATTACAAGTGCAAACAACTTGAAAGAACTAGGAACTCTTATATGTCGGTAACTGTCCATGATTCCAGAGGACTCATGGTGAAACATCCTGTTTAGAGTGGTGAAGCGTTTGGGGTGCACTAGACAGATTTTTTTAATATGTCCTATGTGGAATATTTTTTATTGAATCTACCTGTTTGTACCAGGGTTTGTTTTTCTTTATTTCTTAGGTTTGGAGGGTGGGGTGGCAGGGGGGAAGTTGGGTTTTTGCTAATTGAAAAAAAAATATATATATACATATATACATGCATATATATATATATATATATATATATATATATATATACGCACACATAAATTTGAAAAATAATTAATCAATTTCGACCACCCAAATACCATAGCAGTATGCTTTTCTATGCCTGGATAGCCTTCCATCCCTGCCCCCATCTTTTCAGCTACATATTGTTGCCTAATGGTCTTGGATCACTTCCAGTTTGAACCAGAATATAACTTGAGCTATTCCTCCATGGTTAACATACTCCCCCTGGTCATACCCTCCCCATCTCAGTGATATTGTTGTTTAAAACCCATACTCTGTCCTCCCTTGCTCATTTCTTTATTCCTGTACCCTGTAATCCTACCCCACCAACATCCTACTCTAAAGCTACCCAAACTTTCCACAATGTTCTCATGAATGACTGCTACCTACTCCTTCTATCTTCTTGCATTTACCAGGATCTGGGTCCTTTCTGATGGCACAGTTTCCCTAGCCACCTTTTCCATCACTTTTGTATTTTCATTCATATACCTGGCATATTGATCATGATGGGAGAATTGGAATACTCCTTTCTCCCAATTGCCATTTCAAAGTTCTTCCTCTATGCCACCATCATTCAGTAAGACCTCATCCTTGAAGATTTGTTCAACCCTTATCTGTCACTCAATCAATACTCCTGAGCTATTTTCTAATGACCCTGAAATACTCCCCTCAATGAGTTCAGTGGCTGGCTCACAGTTTTTCTCTTTGCCCCATCTCCTGCTTTCATACTAGGGATATTCAAAATACACTCAATTCTTAAAGCTACTCCCTTCTGATGAGCTCCTACTTTCCGGCACCTCAGTCACACACAAAGACGATCATTCCCTTGATCTTGCCATCACCCATTAATGTAATACCTACATGTTCAAGAATCCCAAATTTCCCTTATCTGACCATAATGTATTGACTATTTGCCTATCCCTCTGCCTTCCTTTACCAAGTCCTACTCTTCATTCTCACTGTGATCCCCAAATGATTGACTCATCAATTCTCTCCCGGGCCATCTTCCCTGTACTAACCACTAACACCAATTCAATGCTACATTGTCATTCTCTCTTGAGTCCCTACCTCCCTTATCATTTCATCAGTTTCACAATGCTAAGCCTCAGCCTTTTATCACTCCCACTGTAAGTTATCTCTGCTCCTACTTATGTACTGCTGAATGAAGTTGGAGAAAATCAACCAACAATTACTGCCTCAACTGCCAATTTATGTTACACAACCTCAATGCAACCCTCAATGTTGCTAAACAATCTTATTATACCTCCCCGCCTTATCAATTCATTGTCTCACTCTTCACAGTAGTTCTTTTAAATCTTTTTCTTCACTCCTTCTTCACCCCTTGAAATCTGGCTTATATAATTATCATCCCAATGAAATCACTTTCCCAATTTACCATTGATCATTTAGTTGCCAAATCCAATGGCCTTTTCTCAATCCTCATTCTGTTCTACATCTCTACAGCCTTTAGTATTGTGATCACCATATCCTTCTTGATACTTTCTTCTCACTAGATTTTAGGGATACCACTCTCTCCTGGTTTTCTTCCTGCCTATTTGACCTATCCTCAGTTTTCATTACTGGATCTTCTTTCAGTTCATGGCCTCTAACCATGTGTCTCACAGGGTTCTGATCTGGGTCCTTTTGTCTTCTTCTATACTATTTCACTTGGTGATTTCATGAATTCCAATTAGTTTAATTCAATAAGCTTAATGATGACTCTCAGATTTACCTATCCAGTCCCAAACTCTCCTGACCTGCAGACTCACTTCTCCAATTGCCTTTCAGACATCTTCAACTGGATGTCCAATAAACATCTTAAATTCTAAATACTCCAAACCAAACTTATTACCTTTTCCCCAAAACCCTCCCCACCTCCTACCTTTTCCTTTACTGTCAAGGCCAATAACATCCTCCTAATCCCTCAAGGCTTACAAATGGAGAGACATTCTCAACTACTCATTATCTCCTACCCTCCATATCCAAACTCTTGCAAAAGCCTTGTTGTGGTAATTAGGGTAGGATTTTTTTTTTTACTGTTTTCTCTTTTAGAATGCTGAGGTAATCAAATACCTTTGAGGAGTCTTGCCTTTAGAATGTCATGACAAGCAAAGTAGAACTTTTTGCTTTTACTTGTTTGAGTTCCTTTCAGCACTGAGGTAATCAAGTGCCCCAGGGCCCTGAGATGTGTATATAATATCTGAGGTTGGTATTTTGTTTTGGGGGTTCTCACTCACTGTAAGAGTGTCATGTGATTTGACCAGATGAGACTCTGGGTAGCCATTGTTAAGAGCCTCCAGCTTTGAAAACCTAAATGTTGGTGCTTCTCTTTTTGGTAACTATGTATGTGATGTCTTGATCAAACAAAGCCTATTTGTTGATCTATTTGTATTTGATCTGAAGGTCAGGGTGCTAACTTTTTCCCTTGAACTAAGTGAATGATGTATGTATGTTCAATCAAACTGAGACCATTAACTCCTTAAAGTTGCTTTCCTTAGAAAAGCAGATCAAAGAACCTGTGCTAGCAGCCCTCCTGGGTATTCTTGTTGTTTGTCTTGTTATTAGTCTTTCATCTCCATAGCAGCTGCTAGCATCATTGTTGTTACAGACCTGTTGATATCACCTTTGTGACATCTCTCAGGTACTCCCCTTTCTCTTCTTTGATACTTCCACCAATCTGAGGTAGGTCCTTTTTTGTCACATCTGGATAATTACAATAGCCTGCTTGGAGGTCTGCCTACCTGAAGTCTCTCCCCACTTCAATCCATCCTCCATTCAGCCACCAAAGTGGTTTTTCTAAAGCATCAGTCCAACCATGTTACCTCCTTATTCAATAAACTGCAATTCCTGTTCACCTCCAGGATCAAAGACAAAAGCCTGTGCTTGGCATTCAAAACCATTGCAAACCTATCCCTCTCTTATATTTGTAGTCTTCTTATATTTTAGGTCTTGCAATGCCCTCTTCAATCCAGTGACAATGGCCTCCTTGCTCTTCCATGAACAAGTCAATTTCTCAACCCAATGTATATTCTCTGGTTCTTTCCCATACCCAGAATGCTCTCCCCTCTCATTTATGATGACTGACTTCCTTTGTTTCCTTTAAATTCAAATTAAAATTTCATCTTCTACAGCAAGCTTTTCCCAACACCTCTTCATTCTAGTGCTTTCCCTCTATTAATTATTTCCTATTTATCCTTTATGTAATCTGTGTGTGTGTGTGTGTGTGTGTGTGTGTGTGTGTGTGTGTGTGTGTATATGTATTGTCTACCCTATTAGATTGGGAACTCTTTGAGGACAGAAACTGTTTTTCACAAAGAATTCCCTTCTTTCCTCCTGTCCTCACCACTCTTCACTAAAATATTTTTTGTCCTCTTTCTCCTTCTCTACCTCTTTCACATAACAATGGGGACTTTCTTTTCAAAGCTAACTCCTCTACATACCAAGTGTCCTTTCTTTATATTGTCTTCTCCATAAGATCATCTTTTCTGTTTACCCACTTTTCCATGACTCCTCATCCTCAAACAACCTTCATTTGATGCATCCATCCCTGCCAGTTATAATACTATATATCTTTTCCCTTTCATGGTCAAACTCCTAGATAAAGTTCTCTACAAATGATGCCTCTATTTCTTTTCCTATTTAGCTCTCCATAGTCTTTCTTCAAATTTTATTATTCAACTGAAACTGTTCTTGCCAAAGTTACCAGTGATCTCTTAGTTGCTAGACCTAATGGCCTTTTTTCAGTTCTCATCCTTTTTAACCTCTCTGAGGCCTTTAACATTGTTAGTTAACTCCTTTGATCTAGTTTTGCTTTTGTTTTTGTTTTTTGGTGACACTATTCTTTTCTAATTCTCTCCTTTCCAGTCTGATCATTCTTTTTCTGTATGCTTTCCTGTAGCTTCCTTTAGGTTGTACCCATTAAACAATGCCATCACTCAAGGCTTAGTCTTGAAACCCTTATTTTTTCCCTCTATACTATTTCAATTTCAAATTTCATCAGCTAATGTGATTTCCATGATATTTCTAGGAAGATGATTCAAGTTTCTCTTGACTCACACTAACATCTCTCTTCACTTCCAGTCTCAAATCTCCAACTGCCTATTGGATAACTTGGCCTGAAAATCTTGTAGATATATTCAATATGTCATTATCCCCTCCATTATATTTCCCCCAAATCTCTTCCTTGTTCCTAACTTTCTTATTAGCGTGGAGCATATCACCATCCTGTCAGTCACCTGGGCTCAAAACCTAAATGTCATTCTCAATACCTTACTCTTTTTCACCTTACATATCTAATCATTACCAAGTCTTATCATTTCTACCTTTATAATGTTTTTATAAGGTCCTTTATCTTATCTGACACTGCTAATACACTGCTGTGGGCCCTCAGTACCTCACATCTATACTGTTGCAACAGCCTACTGGTTGGTCTCCCTCTCTCAAGTATCTCCCTATTCCATAATATCCTTCATTCCACTCTCAATTGATCTCCTGAAAGCACAAGTATAACCATGTCATCTATGGATGGCCAGGTCATTCAATAAACTTCAGTGGCTCCATATTACCCGCAGGGTCAAATATAACATCCTGTTTGACATGCAAAGCTCTTCCTGTCTTGGCCCCTTCTACATTTCTGATTTTTATTAACAGTTCACACACACACGCAGTACTCTCCAGTGACACTGGCGGACTTGTTATTCCTCATCCAAGACACTATGTTTTCCAGCGCTGGGCATGTTCACTGGCTCTACACTATTCCCAGAACTCTTTCGCTCCTCATCTCAGAAAGCTAGAGAGAGAGATGGAAGAATACATACAAACACAGTTAGAGTAAGAGACAGGAAAAGAGACAGAGAGATTTGGGTGTATAAGTTTTTTTTTAAAAGAGTAAATAGATGATTCCCAATGGCTTTCTTTTTAGAACAAGTATTTTGTCACATCCAAAAGCCAATAAACCATTACTATCCACCTCCTGCCTCCTCAAATCATCCAAATGTTCATATAAAACCTTCAAGCACAGAAAGTTAAATGTGCACTTATTACAGAAAATCGTTATTACAGAAAATCATTAGTTCTTTGTATAACTAATAACTTTTTATCAGCTAGGTCCTAACTCTCTCCCTGTTAGAAAACAAGGCCACCGAATTAGATCAATCAGTATGTGAGAGATGAATTGATGTAGTTCACTAAGGCTTTATAAACCTCCTGTTGTGTATTGTAAAAAAAAAATCACAAATCACAAAAATTGATACAGAGACTTAGAACTAAAAAAGAAACGCCTATTTGTTAATGTCTGGAAACAGGTTCTCTTATTCTTTACAAGACAGGCCATGTTTATATGTAAAAGGCCTCAATCAGCCCAATTTCCCTTCTCACTATCTCACCGAAATGTATTTCTACAGAGGAAAGAACAACCAAGGTCTCTATATTCCCTTTATTTCCCCTGCTGGATCTGAACCTCATACATATTTTCTCAGTGAATGGAGAGGTTATTTATTCATAGCTGTTGACCTTCCAAACTGTATCTTCTTTATATGATTGAAATGGATTTAAAAAACCATAAGACAGGTGTTTGAGAGTAGCTACTCTTTAATCATGTCTCAGGGCTTTTAAAATCCATTTTAATCATACAAAGGTGTTAGCAAATGCCAATGAGGGTCCCAAAGCTCTTCTTGATACAATGGTCTCTCGTTATGTTTATGCTCTTCAACCCCAATTTCTTTGAAAGTTTTGATTCCCTTTGAAAGGGATAAAGAGTTAATTAGCTAATATATTAGTAGGAATTATGATGATATCTAATTTAAAATAAACCACTCATGTTCACTTAGCTGTGCTGGGAAAGACTGAGATACAGTTGTGTTAGGAGTCTGTTTCCTTTCTTATCTTCTACTCTTCTCCCAAACATTTTTTTAACAAATAGGCCTTCTTATCACAAGGTACAAATGTAAATTGCAGAATGCATAGGAGACTAAACAACTAAAATTTAATCAATCAATCAATTAAAACTTATTAGGTGAACTATGTTCCATTCTAGGAGTTGAAAATAGTACAGAAACGAAAAACACAATCTTGTCCTTAAGGAGTTTATATTCAGTTGAGGATGTAGCATGTGTATAACAAGAAAATGCAGAATAAATGAAAGAAAAGAAGAAAGGAAAAAAGAAATGAAGGAAGAAAGAAAGAAAGGAAGAATTTTAAAAAATAATATTTAAAGTATGTATGCTCCTGAAAGAAGAATCAGAGAGATTCAAATTCATATTAAGATATAAATAACTTCCATAGCAGTATTCTGCCAGAGGTTCTAATAGTGTAGAGAACACTAAGAGAATACAAGGAAGGCAGAAAAGCCCATAAAAGAGACAAAATCACTCAGAATAGGGAGGCTGGGAGCATGTAGGACAAACTTTAATGATTTCACCATTTTGTTCCCTTATATTATCATAAACAATCACAAAGTTGCTCACCATGTTCCCTAAAATTTCATCAACCTCAAAAACAACACAAGAGCAATGAAAAGAAATTCTTCTAATATCTGAACCAATCCTTATTGGAGCTATCATGTGCAGTAATTTTAATGGCAAAGTAAATCTATATTTTAGTATAGAGAAGGTGCAGTGGGAAATACATTGCAATAAATGCTATTGTATTCATAGACATTACCCCCATTTGTCTTTTGTAAAGTCATATTCTCTCATTTCATACTTTAATATAAGTTCAAAATATTTATTAATTTTTGAAATAGCCCACAGGCTGGCACATTGAAATGTTTTACAGGGCTTATGTCTTTCTTTACCACTTCTTTAGTTTCCTTTTGATAGTTTCTCCCTATGACCATTACCCCAGTAATTTCACAATTTTGCTGATGCCTCATCTCATCCTATGTTAAACTTTGCAGGCATCAGATGAGTTTCATTTTACACAGGTTCTTAAGTTTGCGGCTGGGAACTTCATGACACATTATTAGTATAGATGTTGACAATTGTATTTTGATAAAATTAGTTTATTTTCTGATCCTATATATTTTATTTTATGCATTAAAAACATTACTTTGGTATGGGGTCCATAGTTTTCAACAGAGTGCCAAAGGAATTCATGACATACAAAATGTTTAAAGGACCTTAGACTAATGACTGTTACCTCCCCCAAACTACCATCCCTTCTATCAATTTCTCCCCTTCTCTTATCCTCTTCCCCTCATACTTTTCTGTATGGTAAGATAGATTTCTACACCCAACTGAGTAAGTTATTTGCTCTTTGAGCCTGTCCAAATGATAATAAGGTTCATGTGTTCCCTACATTCCCCCATTTTCCCATCCCTTGTAAAATCTCTTTATGGTGGGGCAGAGCCAAGATGGCAGCTGAAAAGCAGGGACTTGCATAAGCTCTCCCTCAGGTCCCTCCAAACACCTGTAGAAATGGCTCTGAACAAATTCTCAAGCTGCAGAACCCACGAAATAACAGAGCAAAGCAGGGCTCCACCCCAGGAAAGCCTGGATGGTTGCTGGGAAGGGTCTATCACATGGAGCTGGGAGTGGAGCAGAGCGTAGCCCAGAGTGGGCCAGGCCAGGACCAACCAGACTGGGAGCCAGGCGGCACAGGCAGTGGGGCCCTGAATCATTGAGCTGTGGCAGTTACCAGACTTCTCAACCTACAAATGCAAAAGACAACACAGAAGGTTAGTGGGAAAAACTGTTGGATCAGAGTGAAAGGAGTACGCAGTCAGTCCCAGCCCTGGGGGCATGGAAGTGGTACAGTTCTGGGGCTACTTCAAGAGCTCCAGCTGTGGTTGCTTCCAGCCCCAGGCCCACCCAGTGGGAGGAATTGAGCAGTGGATCAGCACAGGAGGGCAGGGCCTGCTTGGATCTGGGTTGCAGTCCTGGCTGGCGGTTCTTGGGGGAGGAGGAGAGCTGGTGTGGCAGAGCAGGCTGTGTAGAAGTAGCTCTGAAAACAGCAATGCAGCCCTTCAAGCTTGGGACAAAGTACTCCATACTTTACAAGTAGTCATACCCCGATGAAAAGCTCAAGGGTCAAGAAGTTGTCTGGGAACATGGCCAGGCAGCAAAAACGGACTTAGATTCAGACTCAGACTTAGGAATCTTTATCTGGTAACAAAGAAGACTAAAACATACAGCCAGAAGAAGTCAACAAAGTCAAAGAGCCTATATCTAAAGCTTCCAAGAAAAATATAAATTGGTCTCAGGCCATGGAAGAGCTCAAAAATGAGTTGGAAAAGCAAGTAAGAGAAGTACAGGAAAAATTGGGAAGAGAAATGAGAGTGATGTGAGAAAATCATGAAAAACTACTCAATGACTTGCTAAACAAGACCTAAAAAATACTGAAGAAAATAACACCTTAAAGAATAGAGTAACCCAAATGGCAAAAGAGCTCCAAAAAGCCAATGAGGAGAAGAATGCCTTGAAAGGCAGAATTACCCAAACGGAAAAGGAGGTCCAAAAGACCACTGAAGAAAATACTGCCTTAAAAATTAGATTGAAGCAAGTGGAAGGTAGTGACTTTATGAGATATCAAGATGTTATAAAACAGAACCAAAGGAGCGAAAAAATGGAAGACCATGTGAAATATCTCATTGGAAAAATGACTGACCTGGAAAATAGATCCAGGAGAGATAATTTAACAATTATTGGATTACCTGAAAGCCATGATCAAAAAAAGAGCCTAGACATCATCTTTCAAGAAATTATCAAGGAAAATTACCCTGATATTCTAGAGGCAGAGGGTAAAATAGAAATTGAAAGAATCCACTGATCGCCTGCTGAAAAAGATCCCAAAAAACGAACTCCTAGGAATATTGTCACCAAACTCCAGACCTGACTGCAAACAGCCAGAAAGAAACAATTTGATTATTGTGGAAACACAATCAGGATAATACAAGATCTAGCAGCATCTACATTAAAGGATAAAAAGGCTTGGAATATGATATTCTGGAGGTCAAAGGAGTTAGAATTGAAACAAAGAATCACTTACCCAGCAAAACTGAGTATAATGCTCCAAGGCAAAATGTGGATTTTCAGTAAAATAGAGGACTTTCAAGCTTTCTCAGTGAAAAGATCAGAGTTGAATAGAAAATTTGACTTTCAAACACAAGAATCAAGAGAAGCATGAAAAGGTAGGCAAGAAAGAGAAATCATAAATGACTTAATAAAATGGAACTGTTTTGCTTACATTCCTACATGGAAAGATGATGCATATAATTCATGAGACCTGTCTCAATATTTGTTGAGGGGAATATACATATATACAGACAGAGGGCACAGGGTGTGTTGAATATGAAGGCATGATATCTAAAAAAAATAAAATCAAATTAAGGGATGAGAGAGGAATATATTGAGAGAGGGAGAAAGGAAGAGGTAGAATGGGTAAATTATCTCACATTAAAGTGGCAAGTAAAAGCAGTTATAATGTAAGGGATGAGGGGGCAGGTGAGGGGGAATGAGTAAATCTTGCTCTCATCGGATTTGACTTGATGAGGGAATAACATACACACTCTATTGGGTATCTTACCCCATGTGAAAGTAGGGGCAAGGGGACAAAAAGGAGAGGCTGAAAGAAGGGATGGCACATAGGGGGAAGAAGTAATCAAAAGCAAACACTTTTGCAAAGGGACAGGATCAAGGGAGAAAATTGAATAAAGGGGGACAGGATAGGAAAGAGGGAAATATAGTTAGTCTTTCACAACCTTACCATTTATGGGAGTGTTTTGCATAATGATACAAGTGTGGCCTATGTTGAATTTCTTGCCTTCTCAAGGAGGGTCAGTGAGGAAGGAAGAGGGTAGAGAATTTGGAACTCAATCTTAAAAGCAGATGCTCAAAAAAGTTGTTTTTGCATGCAACTGGGAAAATATATATACAGGCAATGAGGCATAGAAATCTATCTTGCCCTATAGAAAAGTAAGGGGATAAGGGATGTGGGGGAGAGGGAGAGGGTTCACAGAAGGGAGGGCTGACTGGAGAATGGGGCAATCAAAATATATGCCATCTTGGAGTGGAGAGGAGGGTAGAAATGGGGAGAAAATTTGTAACTCAAAATCTTGGGGATATCAGTGCTGAAAACTAAAAAATATTAAATAATAAAGTACAGAATTAAAAAAAATCTGTTTAAGGCTTTTTTATGTACAATAATTTATATCATTCTACCTCTCCCTTTCCCCTCCTCCAAATTCATTATTCTTTCTCAGTCCCTAATTATATTTTTTAGATCATAATACCATCACATTCAACTGACACCTGTGATTTCTTTCTATATATACTCCTTTTAACTGCCCCCGAAACAGGAAAGTTTTTAGGAATTAAAAATGTCATTTTCCCATGTAAAAATGTAAACATTTTAACATTTTTAATCCCTTATGATTTTTCTTTTATGTTTACTTTTTTATGTTTCTTTTGAGTCTTGTACTTGAAAGTCAAATTTTCTATCCAGCACTGGTCTTTTCATCAGGAATGTTTGAAAATCCTCTATTTCATTGAACGCCCATTTTTCCCCTAAAGGATTATACTATGTTTCGCTGGGTAGGTGGTTGTTGATTGTAATCCTGGCTCTTTTGCCCCCTACAATGTCATATTCCAAGCCCTCTCATCCTTTTATTGTAGAAACTCTTAAATCTTCTGTTATTCTGACTGGAGTTCCACCATATTTTAATTGTTTCTTTTTGGCTGCTTACAATATTTCCTCCTTGATCTGGGAGCACTGGTATTTGACCATAAGATTTTTGGGAGTTTTCATTTAGTACCTGTTTTGTGAGGTGATTTGTGGATTCTTTCAATTTTTATTTTTCACTTTGGTTCTAGAATATCAGGTCATTTTTCCTTGATAACGTCTTGAAAAATGATGTCTAGCAACTTTTTTTTTTCTTTTGATCATGACTTTCAAGTAGTCCAATAATTCTTAAATTATCTCTCTTGAATATATTTTTCAGGACGGTTGTTTTTCCAATGAGATATTTCTTTTTTTCTTCTACTTTTTTCATTCTTTTAATTTTGTTTGATTGTTTCTTGATGCCCCATGAAGTCATTAGCTTCCATTTGCTCAATTTTAATTTTTAAGGAATTATTTTCCTCAATGAGCTTTTGTACTTTTTCTTCCATTTGGCCAATTATACTTTTTAAGGTGTTGTTTTCTCCAGTGAATTGTTGTGCCTCTTTTGCTATTTAGCCTATTCTATTTTTAAGGTGTTATTTTCTTCGATATTTTTGTGGGCCTCCTTTACATGATGTTGACTCTTTTTTCATGATTTTCTTGCATCCCTCTCATTTCTCTTCCCAATTTTTCTGCTATTTCTCTTACTTAATTTTTAAGATCTTGTTTGAGCTCTTTCATGGCCTGGGTTCAAATCATATTATTGTTTGAGGTTTTGGAAGTAGTTGTTTTGACCTTGTTGTCTTCTTCTGAATTTGTGTTTTGAACTTCTCTGTCACCATAGTAACTTTCTGCAGTCAGGATATTTTTCTGTTACCTGTTCATTTCCCAGGCTATTTCTTGATTTTTGACATTGTGATCTGCTTCTGGAGTAGAGGGAGCACCACACCAAGCTTCAGATTTTTTTGTGCAGGTGTTTTCAGAGGTAATTCTAGGGACCTGTAAGTTTTTGGCTCTTCCAAGGTGGTATGATCTAGGGAGATGTGTGTTTACTATTCTCCTGTATTGTATACTGCTCTGTGAGCAGCCACAAGCACCATTTTCCACCCTGGAACTGTGACCTGGGTCCCTGTTCCCCTGCAGCTGCAAGCTCTGGTGTGCTAGTGTTCCTCCTCACCCTGGGACTAAGACCCAGGACTGGGACTCAAACCCAAGTTTAGGCAATGCAACAGAGTCCTGCCCCTGGTGCCAGCAAAAGGATCCTGTATATTTCCTTCTGAAGAGTTGTCTGAACCCCTTACCATCTGTGGGCTGAGAGGTCCAGAAAACACCACTACCACCACTCATTCAGTTGCCCCAGCCTGCTCCTGGTTTGCTGGAGCCCATTTGTGTTGGTGCAGCCTGTGCTGGACTGTGCTCTACTCTCACCCTGGCGCAACAGATCTTTCCTGTTAACCTTCTAAGGTTTCTTGAGCTGGAAAGTTGCTTCATTCCATCTTTTTGTGCTGCTCTAGAATTTGTTTAGTGTCATTACTTAATGGTATTTGCAGGGGTTTGGGGAAGAGCTTAGGTAAGTCCCTGCCTTTATTCTACCATCTTGGCTCCACCCTCTATCTCTTCCCCATTCCCTACCATGAAGGGGAGAAAGAATAGAAAACAAGAATAGAAACTACATTTTCATTGATAGAAATTCTAGTTTCATTAGCAGAAAATAAAAAAAAATAGCAAGTATATTCTGAAATAGCCAAACCATGAGTAGAATCCCACAATACTGATCATCAGCATATCACAGTGCTTCCCAGTGAGTATTCTCCAAAAAACATGTTTCTTGTGGTCCCTAGCCAAAGCATTATTTTATTCCAATTCCTTCCACTGGCATGATCCACTCTGAAGGCTGCTCTTCTGGGGTAGTCTCACTTACAGTATGCTCTCTTGGTGGGCCTATCTTTCTCCATGTGCTGATTTTATTTGATGAAGGAAAAAAGGACACTATATCTGGGTCTTTTGGAATGTGGGGCAGGCTAAAATTCAGAATCTTACATAAACTCAGACTCTTGAATTCTATGACCATCCTCTTCATTGTCTTGTTGCTGTCAGGCATCCCAATAGTGGGCTGATAACTGAGCAAGTTGAGTGAAGTCAGTGGTAGACCTTAACAAGGATCAATACTTCCCTACCTAAATCTTCATCTGAACGTTACACTTTTACCTCTTGTTTCCATTGGAAGAGAGATGTGTTACAGCTCCTCATTCCCTCTGAGTATAGTGATGTTTTTTTTTTGTGGTACCTTCATCATTCTGTCTGGTCTAGGTGACAGAGTGGGAAGTGTTCTGGGCCCAGAGTAAGGAAGACCTGAGTTCAAATCTGGCTTCCGACACTTTCTTGCTGTGTGACCCCAGGCACGTCATTTGGTCCTGTTTGTCTCAGTTTCCTCATCTGTAAAATGAAACTCATATCACCTACCTCCCTAGGTTGTTAAAGGAGCAAATAAAATAATATTTGTGAAGCACTTAGCACAGTGCCTGGCATATCGTAAGTGCTATTACAGATATCACTGTCATTGTTGTTACTATGTGAAGTCACATCGCTTAATGTAAATATCCCTCTCATCCTGCCTACCTGTTGCCTGAACCTGACTGATCTTCATAGCTATGCAGGGATGGCGGCGGAAAGTAGTGTGAAAAAGGGTTACCTCTATCTTCTGGAGGCCATCCTGAGCAGGATTACTAGCGTCCTGAAACACCAAATCAAAAAGCCTCATGAGGATCAACTAAATAGACTTGAGCTTCGAAAGCTGGAGAAGGAAAGACAGAGCAGACATGATCACAATATGGAAATATTTAAAATACTTGAAATATTTCGTGAACTGTCATGTGGAAGAAATATTTATTTACTCTACCTGATCCCAAAGTGAAGAACTATAGTATGAGCAATCAGCAAAAAGCAAAGCTAGGCATATTTCACTTCTACATAAAGAAAAATTTCTATTAGAAAGATTCCAAAGTGGAGTTAGATACCTGGTGAGGGCTTTGAGGGTTGTTGACTATCTTATTTTCCTTTATTTTCCCCAATGATTCTTTGATTTTGATTTGGAGCTCTGCCACTCTTTCCTTGCATGAACTTTGAAAGTCAATTGACCTCTGTTCCTCAGGATCATATTTTTAAATCCACATTTCAGACTTACTATCTGATCAGGGCAATGATTCACTATAATTCCAAAAGACTCATAATGAAAAATCCTATCTATCTCCAGATCAATAACTGATGAACTGAGAGTACAGCACTGAAGTCTATTTTTTCTCTATTATTCTTGCCACCTCCATCCCCAGAACCTGGCTAATACAGAAATATGTTTTGCATGACTTCATATATATATATATATATATATACATATATATATATATATATATATATATATAATGGATATCATATTTCTTAACTTTAAATGGGTCGGGGAGGGGACAAAAGGTGGAAGAACATTTGGAGTTAAAAAATTAAGATAAATAAGATAAAATTAACTTTAAAATTATTCTTAGACTAGATTCAAAATTCTCTTCCAGCTCCAAATCTGCGATACTCTTCTTTGCTGTCTCATCTTCCCTTGATTGTGGAAGGTTCAGAAACACTGATGGTATTTGAAATAAATAAATAACTACAATTACTCCATCTCAGTTTTCTAGTTCATAAAATCAGGGTAATAATAGAATCTACACCCAGAGTTCTTGCGAGGATAAAATGAGGTAATATTTTAAAGTGTTTTCCAAATATTAAAGTGTAACATAAAATGCTAGCTATTTCTATTACTATGGAGAACCATTTAGCAAACTGTCAATAAATAACCCTTTATGTACTTGAAAACAGTTATTCAATCAACCAGAGCATTCTTTTTTTTTTAATAAACAAATCCCATTCCATTAATCTTCTTCAGAGGGCCAATTTTTCCATCTATTTAATCATTTTTTGTTGCTCTTCTCTGGACTTTCTCCCATTTCTCCACATCCCCTTTTCAAAGGTGACATACAACTGGACTGTTTTTTATTTGAGCTATGTCATCTCTGGAAGCTGGATGCAGGCCAGTCCTTCAGTGATGATGTCATAATTCAGTGCAGTCAGTCATTTTGTTTTTCTGAACAAGAATAGCTAGATTCACTTACTCTGTAGTACTTTAAGAATGTGAATGACCAATTTTGTGATAAACACAGGCTCACATGCCTGGGACCTGAAAGAAAGGCAAGAAAATCAAATCAGTTTGTGAGCCTAATGAGAACCCTAATATGCTCTGTCTCACTTCTGTACTCCATTTTTTGGTGCTACTCTAGGTAATCTGTTTTCATTTCAGACTTCTCAAAATATTTTCCACAGACAGATGCTCTCTAAGTCTGTGTTTGGTCTGCTCAGTTCATTAGTGTGCCATGTGAATGATGCCAAAGATATGGCTCTATGTTGGACAGTTGGGTTCTGCTTTGTGACTACACAATGGAATTTCAACAGAGTTCAGCCAGCTTGACAGAAAGAGGGCAAAATAATGGCGTCTCTGGCAAAACAACCCAGAACACATTCCCAAGTGATCAGTAACATATCAATAGCATCACTGTGGTACGCACATGATTGAATATTATGTTCCCTAATTCTAGTACTTTTGTGCAGGAATTCTTAAAATGAACGTTTACATGTGTACATATGCACATATACAAACACACACATATATATATATATACATGCAGATACACCTACATATAGATGCAGGTGTTTTTGAATGAATGCACATATGAATATTTATATGTAACTTTTGTCCTAAAGCCCATTGGTATGGAATTTTCTCCTTCTTGGTAGAGATAAATACCCTGCTCTTTGTAATGGGTAGGATGGAGTTGATGAGAGGTGAGGAAGATCAAACCTTTGTTAGTCCCCTTTTGGGCTCTCCAAGACCATTTGCCCCTTTGGAATTGTTCAGGGCCAGTTCCCTTTGAGAGAAAATGGAAGAGGTCTACCCTTCTTCAAGTTTCTGAAGGAGAAAAAGAGAAAAAAAATTTAGGAAGATGTGAGAGGAGCCAACAGTCACCATCTGTCCCTATTTCCACATAGCTACAGTAGGGACTTTGGGGAGTTTCCCAATGAGTGAGATCAAGGACATTCTCTCCTGGTTGCAAGGCAGAGCTGCTCACTATATATAGTCTAGGATATATTCTCCTATGTGTACCATCCTCATTTCTGTTCTGGATAAATGGGCTTCTTTGCTATTCATCATATTTACTATGTCTATTCATTATGGAACTATTTTGGGTAGGAAAGGGGAAAAGGTTTGGCTACAGAGTTTAGGGTTATCCTTTTCCTCCAAATGACAGTATTAGGAAGTTAGATGAAACCTGAAACTATCCCCTAGACTAAGAGTATATTAGGGAGTAGACAGATGTACCCCTAGCTTGCTAACCCCTTTCTCTGGGGAGAGCAGAGTGGACTCAGGTGTCAGTGTCTTGCTTGACTTTCTAGTAGGAATGAAAGTCTCCTTTGGAGAAGAGTTGAAGGGGGAGAGGTTAGAGATGTGTATTTTGTTTTTCTTTAAGCCATGTAAGGACAACATTCTTGCCACACATGGTCCTCTCTCTACATGTAGGACTCACTATTCTCTCTCTTCTTCCTTACATACACACTAACTATATATGCTTGTATATGTGTCCATGAACATGTGTGTATGTATATGTATGTATGTATGTATGTATGTATGTATGCATATTGGTATTCTGTGATTCAGAGCCATGGCGATTAGATTACCATTAAAAATGATGTGAAGAAGTTGGACTTTCACAGTTTTTAACAGTTTGTTTTCAATGAAAAATACCTCACAGATTCTCAAATGTTTATACACACATATATATGTATATATATTATATATACATATATATATACAAGATGTATGTATACATGAGATAATTTAATTTTTATATAATTGATTTATATTTTACCTGTTTTATTTTATGCCTTTAATAAAATGATTCTGAGAATAGGGTCATTATTTTGATCCATAGGCTTCACTAGACTACCAAAAGAATTAATGACTTGAAAAAATTAAGAGCCATCAATGTACTGAGAAGCAGAAAAGTAGAAGGGAGCTCACTGAGAAACGAACAGAATTTATAAATGTAGGTAGATGCAAAGAACATTTTGAATGCTGAATAAATTTGAATTTACCTGATGATGTCTGAATGTCAGAAAACTACTTGGAAAAATTAGGAATCTGAAATACTGGAGAAACAGTCCTATCTTAAAGCATAAGAAAGGTTTAAAAAGATAGTTTTACCTATTTTCTCTCTATATGTATTTTTATTTTTGAGTCTGAATCTATGGTTTTATTGATCCAGGGAATTCCTGGCATGAAAACTTCTTCCACTGATGCCCATGGACAACTCTTGTAACTTGTATTCCTAAAGAGGTGCCTGCAGGTATGAAGAGGTTGTAACTTAGTATGATGTTTCCTTTCTTTGTCTTTTAGGTCACCTGGAATTGAGCCTTTTATGAAACACTGGTGTTCCATGATACAGAGGCCTTGCAATTACATCACTACAAAAAAAAAATGATTCGAACAAGTTGGGCTTTTGTAGCCATGAATAGTTTATTTTCACTGAAAATGCTGCATATTTTCTCAAATGCATTCTAGTTTATTTTCCTTCTCATTTTCAGTAATAAACCCAGTTCATTATTTATCTGTAATATCTATTGAAGATATGGGCAGTGAGGTAGTTGATATTTCAAAAGCAATACTGCTCATAATCTTCTATTGGCTGCATCTATAATCTTTTGCAAATGAGTTCATATATGAGTCTAGTGTTGCCCTTGGATGTCATGTTATTTTGCTTGAAAACTAAAAGCACCACAGGCCTGTTGCCTGAACTGGTTTCTAAGCTGTTTGTACCACTTTACTGAAGAAATCTTTTGGTTCAACCAGACCTTGCAGAAATAGTGATAGTCACTTGACCCATCTCCAAAATTCTGGCCTCTTGAACCTCTTCAAATAAGAAATTGTGCCACAGATAAAGCAGCTTCTGCTGTCTTCCTGTCTAGGATGCCCCCAAATCAAAAAATAACTGAACAGACACCTACCCTGAAATCATAAAGCACCTCTTCTCCCATTGCACCATCACACTACCAGCAGTTAGGCTTCACTTGAAAACTCATGTTTTTGTCCCATAGGTTTACAACAAAACCCAATTCCATTCCTCACCACCACCACCCTGGACTCCATCAACTTCAGGTCCATGAAGATTCTGGCTCCAGGTTACCAAAGTTTGTTGTGGACTTTTTGACTAGGATTGCAGCAGTGTTCTTTGCTGCAAATGATTTTTTTGAGGAACAGGAGAAAAGGGGAAGAACAGATTTCTTGAAATAGAGCTCAATCCCACCCCACCCCTCATTGTGGAGCATCTTAAACTCAAATTCCAAGGACAGAAATCAATTTTAGCTCTAGTGGCACTAATGTGGCAGCACTCTGAACTGACTGGCCAGAGGACTGAGGAACAGAAGCAATGGGACAGTATATTGTGTGTGAGGGGGAGGGAAGAAGGAGTACTGTTGTATGGCACTCCACTAAGCCTAAGAGAAAGAGGCCATTCTGTGTCCTCAAAAGTCATTCGGGGCAGAGACCTAAGCTGTTAAACTGTGATGAGCAATGGGCTTCATACAGGGACATGTTTGGGTGTAGAGTGCTAGCACGGGGCAGTGTTCTCTCTGTCATATACAGGAATTGACATCGTTCTGGGTGTGAGGTAAAATGGAAAAGGAAATCCACCCAGGAAGCTCTACAAGACTGTGGTAGAAACTGCCTAGAAACAAGAGCTCAAAATAGATACCTTGGAAGTTTTGATGAGGAATACCAAGAGTAGAGAGACACTCGATATTTATGAGGGTAACGAACCAGAGGATGAGAGCCTAGAGTACCTGGAAAGACAGTAAGAGTAATAATGAGAATGAGAGAAATCCTCTCTGGAAGAGGTACAAAAATGAAATGTAAAATATGTCACAGACAGGACTAGTTGAAGTACTGGACAGGAAAGGGGAATCTACTTGGTTAATGGGGGGAAAGTGGGGAAGAACTAAGCAACCAGATAAAAGCAGGAAAAAATGGGAATTATTAGGCAGAGCTAAAAAGGGTAAGGGGTAACTAAAAGGAGGGGAGCAGGAGAAGAGAACTACTGAGAATAATCACTTCAAAGTAAAAGATGAAGCTAAAGTAACTGAAGAGATATAATGTTGTGTTAACAAGAGGTAAAAATCACAACTTGAAAAAAATCAATATTGGAGATAAATGAAAGAAAATATAAACCTAACGCACATAACTTCAAATATAAAAGGATGAAACAATAAAAAACATCACAGGCTCGATAAAAAATGAAACCTTATAATTTGTTATTTAAAATATGCACAGTGCTCTCTCATCTTTATTCTTTCTTCTGCTTGGTGTTACTTTTGCCCTTTATTTTCTAAACAGTCAATGATCTGAGTCTACATAGACTATTGATTCTGAAATGACTCATTTATCAATAATCAGGCATTTCCTGTTATAAGATTGTATTTGTGTGTGATATTATTTACTATTTGCCATGTCAAGTGTTTTTAAACTCCTCTAATTTTTCCCCAATCTATTAATGTCTTCCTCTTTCACTCTACATCTCATCTACTCTTTTCATATCTTATTTACATGTTGCCTCTCCCATTACAGTCTAAATTCCTTGTAGGTGAGGTCTGTTTTGGCCTTCCTTTCTATATTTGTATTCCCATCGCCTGGCACCTGCCTGTCCCACAGAAAGCTCTTGATAAATCCTTTTTGACTTGATTTGACTTAACTCTTATATTAAATAAAATATTCACAGCAACTGAGCATGATGTTTCTAAGTGGGCTAAAAGCTTTTGGCCTCAATAATTTCTTTCTCATGAATCTGATCTCAATTTTTGCTGTCCTCCCTGTATTCACCTTCATAATGTAGTCGCTGAATATAAAGCTAAGTATTGTCTTAATTTGGAGATTTTTTTCAAGTGTTTCATATACTCCCTCTGCTTCTCTGTCATATACATAAGCCACAATCATCTTCGTGGTGATCTCTTACCTATGCTGCTCAGAAGGAATTCAAGGTGAAATCATCAAGCATCCTATGACTTGGCAATTCTTGTTGCTTTCAATGATAAAAGTATCTCTTCCAACTCCTTTATTTGATTCTGTGAGGAAAACCTGAAAGTCAATCTTAGATTTAGCTACAACTTCTTTATGTCTTCTGACTTCATTTATTTTATGAATATTGTTAAGAATGATTCAGCTTCAAGTAAAGTGAGCAGAACCAGGAGAACATTGTAACAGTCACAGTGTGTGATGACTGATTTTGATAGACTTAGCCTTTGTCAGCAAAGCAGGGATCTAAAAGAATTACAAAGGACTCTTGAGGGAAAAGACCATCCACTTCCATAGAAAGAACTATGGAGTCTGAATGCAGAGTGAAGCAGACTACTTTCTTTCTTTTTTTGGTTTTGTTTTGTTTTGTTTTGTTTTCTCCTGGTTTCCCTCACTCCATTTAATTTTCCTATACAAAATGACTAATGTGAAAATATGTTTAATAGGAATGTACATGTAGAGCCTATATCAGATGCAGGCCATTCTGGGGAGGGAGGCTGAAAGGAGGGGGAAAATATTTAGAACTTATGGAAGTGAATGTTGAAAACTAAAAATAAATAAATTAACTAACAAAGAATAAAAAAAAAATAATGATTTAGCATCACCAGTAGTGCATCAATTCATTTGTCATTAAACAGAAATTATACCATTGGAGTAACAGAAGTTAAATTAAGGTTTGCAGATAGAAGGGCTAAAATGTTTTCAATTGTGAGCACCCTCTTCCCTATTTTCTGACACTGCAGCCTTCATTGTGAAAATAGTGTAACTAAGGGCTATTATGCATTTTTTCCACCCCATTTAACAGGTCTCTGTGGTGAAAGAGTGCATCCCTTTCTGGCCAACCTTCTGATGATGAACCCCTCCACACCTGGTCTTCAAACAGCAGGTACAACCTGTCCACTGAGCCCATTCATGAAACCTCTGCCAATGAGAATCCAAGGTCATCTCCAAACCAAGATGAGTTACATGAGCAAGCTTTTGTCCAGAATGAAATAAAAGAACATATAAAATAAAATTTTGGAAAGGGTTGATTTGATCTCATGAGGCAATTGAACTTGTTAAAAGATACTTGCTTTTGACTGAGCATACAAACAAACCAGGGGGTTGTAGGTCAGGTATTCTGAAAGAATTCACTGAATTCAACAGTGGCCAAGGCATATGACAACCCTCAAGGCAATTTAAGAGCTCCTGGTCTGAACAACTGCTTCTAGAGGAGTCTGCCAAGTAGTCAGGCCATGCAATGGAACTAATCACTACCAACCTGGCACCTGGGATTTCAGGTGGTCAGTGGTTCCCCACGCTGCTGAAACAGTGACAAGGAATGGTACCCATTGCGAAGTGCAGGGCTTTCACATAAAGTATATACTGCCTTTTCTTATTTCTTATATTCCACTCATTTTGAATAACTGACACACTTATGGCTTTCCCCTCATGCAAATAATGTTCAAGTAAGAAATTATGAAATCACATATATCTAATACTAGGGAGTGCTCACATTTGAATTTCATGGCAAATTTAATCTGTAGCTCAGTTATTTTCACAGTTAGCTGCCTATGAAAGTATCAGCTAAACCCCAAACACATTCTGTGACTTTTTCAGCCTTTTCTACTGAAATATCTAACACCCCCAAAAGAAAGCATATACATTCAATCAAATTCAACAAATTACAAATTATTCATATTTATTCAACCCAGGTATTTCTTCTGAAATGCAGCACCATATATATATATATATATATATATATATATATATATATATGTATATGTATATGTGTGTGTGTGTCTACATGTTTAATACAATGGGATTAAAGTTATGGAAAATACATTTCCATTCCAAAGGTGATATAAAAATATATGTTGATTTAAGCCTTACCTGGAGGACTAAATCCTTATCATTCTAGCACTGCTGCCCTGTACCAATTAGCAAATGCTTTATACTCTGTCTTGGATAATCAAGTTATGCTTCTCTTTATTCCCAACAATATTCTCTAGAGCTGCTTTGTCAACAACAACAGATAATCCTCACTGTGGATTTACAGTTTTGGAACCATATTGAGATGAATATTGCTCTTGCTAAGAAAATGAGTATGTCATTCCACACCTCTGAGCCCCCATTTAACATGGTGATTTTCAAAATCAAAATACTCTTCCCTGACATAATTCCCTCATCATTACCATTAGAATATGAAAATATTATATATAAAATATATAGAATAGAATACATAGAATTTAATCACCTGTTCCTCAAGGGAACATGCTAGTGTGACTTTTTTATTGTATCACAGCACTTGTGTGTGGCACTTGGTACATAGGAAGTGTTCATTCATACATTCATACCTTTTACAACTTAAGAACAAACACAAAGAAAGACAAGTTTTACGGTAAGTATGATCCTCCAGAATTTGGTGATCTGCAAGAGTTTAAATTGAGTTACAGGTTTTCTCCACTGAGTGAACAACTTCATAAAAAGAGAAGCTTAAAAATAGCCAAACTGAGGGTAGAGCCAAGGTGGTGGAGAAAAGGCTGAGACTTGCCTGAGCTCAGCCAAATTCCTCTCCAAACAATGTTAAATAGCACTTCAAAACAAATTTTGGAGCAGCAGAATCCATGAAAAGAGAGGTTGAAACAATTTTTTCAGACCAAGAAAACTTAGAAGAACTACAGGAAAGGTCTGTCCCACTCAGGTAAAAATGGAACATATCCCAGCACAGGTAGTATTTAGGCAAGACGGTGGGAGGGCCCTAGCCCCATGAAAGATCAGCATCTGAGACCCTGAGACCCAGCTGCACAGCACACCAGCTGTGAGGCCTCCAGCCCCAGGACAACAGGCAAGCTGCCAGCCCCAGAACCTGCAGTGCACCAGGCGTGACTAGGACAGGTGATCCCAACACAAGAGGCCTGTGGCCCAGGTCCTGGTCCCTTGGTGCAAGAGGCTTGGGACACTTCCCACTGAATTCCAGGAGCAGAGCTCAACTTTAAAAGTCATAAAATAGGTTAGGAAATGAGAAGAAAAGAAAACTGATCATAGAAAGCTACTATGGTGATATGGAGACAGGGAAGATCAAAACACAACTTCATAAGAGGACAACAACATCAAAACACATACATGTAAAGCCTCTCAAAGAAATATTAATTGGTCTCAGGCCCAAAAAGAACAGCTCAAAAAGGAGTTTAAAAATAAAATCAGAAGTAGAAAAAATTGGAAAAGAAATGAGAGTTATGGAAGAAAAAAGTCAGCAGCTTGGTAAAGGAAGCACAAAAAATGGAAAAGAATGTGCAAAAATTCCCTTAAGAAAGTAATTCCTTTAAAAGTAGAATTGGCAAAATGGAAAAAGAGACACAAAAATTGACTGAAGAAAACTTCTTAAAAAGTAGAACTGGTCAAATGGAAAAATAAAGAATCAATCAAATGAAATCAAAAGAATGAAAAAAATAGTAGAAAATGTGAAATATCTCATTGGAAGAACAATTGACCTGGAAAATAGTTCCAGAAGAAATAATTTAAGAATTAGAATACCTGAAAACCATGATTTTTTTTAAAAAAAGAGCCTAGACAGCATCTTCAAGAAATTATCAAGGAAAAGTGCTGTGATATCCTAGAAAAAGTGAGTAAAATAGTAATTGAAAGATTCTACCAATCACCTACTGAGAAAGATCCCAAAATGAAACTTACTGTAAATACTCTAGTCAAATTCCAGATCCCTCCAGATCCCGAGAGAGAGAGAGAGATAGAGATAGAGAGAGAGAGAGAGAGAGAGAAAATAACAATGAGACAATGTAGCAAAATTTATGGAATGAGCCAAAGCAATACATACAGGGAAACGCATATCTTTAAATCCTTATATTGATAAAATAGAAAAAGAGCACAATACTGAATTGAGCATGAAACTAAACAAAAAAATAGACAATAACAAATTAAAAATCCCCACTTAAACACCAAGGTGCAGATCCTATAAATTGAAATAAAAAGTAAGAAAATTGAAAATAAGAGAACTATTGAACTGATATATAAAACTGGAAGCTGATTTGTGGGGAAAAACAATAAAATAGATAAATCATTGATTGCTTTGATTTAAAAAAAAAGGAAGGAAAAAAAACCAAAGTACCATTAGCAAAAATGAAAAGGGTGAATTCACCACCAATGAAGAGGAAATTAAAACAACAATTAGGAATGAATTTTGCCTAATTGCATGACAATAATTCTGACAATGTAGATGAAATGGATGAATATTTACTGAAATATAAATGGCCTATATTAACAGAAAAGGACATAGAATACTTAAATAACTCCATCTTAGAAAAAACAAATAGAACAAGCCATCTATGAACTTCCTGAGAAAAAATCCCCAGGGGCAACTGGGTTCACAAGTGAATTATACCAAACATTGAAAGAACAATTAATTCTTCATATACATATATATATTTCCACATTAGTCATGTTGTGAAAGAACATTCAGAACAAAATGGAAAATATTGAGAAAGAAAAAATTAGAGAGAGAGGAAATTGTATGCTTTGATCTGCATTCAGACTCCAAGGTTCTTTCTTTGGATGTGGATAGAATTTTCCCTCATGAGTCTTTTGGAATTTTCTTAGATCATTAGACTATCATACAATATTGCTGTTACTGTGTACAATGTTCTCCCGGTTCTGCTCACTTCACTCAGCGTTAGATCATGTAAGTCTTTCCAGGTTTTTCTGAAATATGCTTGCTCATCATTTCTTATAGTATAATAGTTTGCCATCACATTCACATACCACGATTGATTCAGCCATTCCCCAAATGATGGGTATCTCTTCAATTTCTAATTCTTTGCCACCACAAAAGAGCTATTATAAAGATTTTTGTACATATGGTTCCTTTTCTCTTTTTATGATCTCTTTGGGTTGCAGACCTAATAGTGGTATTGCTTTATCAAAGAGCATGTACAGTTTTATAGCTCTCCAGAATGGTGGGTCCATTCATAACTCAATCAACAATGAATTCGTGTTTTAATTTTCCCATATCTTCTCCAACATTTATTAATTTCTTATTTTTGTCACATTTGACAATCTTATAGATGTGAGGTCATACATCTGAGTTGTTTTAATTTATATTTCTTTAATTGATAGTGATTTAGAGTAAAATTCATCTGGAAGAACAAAAGTTCCAGGTTATCAAGGGAATTAATGAAAAGAAATGAAAGAAAGGTGGCCTAGCCATACCAGATCTTATATTGTATTATAAAGCAGCAATTATGAAAACTTCTCGGTACTGGCTAAGAAATGGAATGGTGGATCGGTGGAATAGGTTAGCTACACAAGACATTGTAGTCAATAACTATAGTAATTTACTGTTTGATAAACCCAAAGACTCTAGCTTCTGGGATTAGAACTCACTATTTGACAAAAACTGAAGAACAGTATGGGGAAAACTAGGCATAGACCAATGTCTTACACTGTATACCAAGATAAGCTCAAAATGGGTACATGATTTAGGCGAAAAGGGTGATACCATAAGCAAATTAGGAGAGCAAGAATAGGTTTACCTGTCAGAGAAGGAAAAATTTATGACCAAGCAAGGTCATAAAGTCATAAAGGTGACTGTGGGAAGTAAAATAGATAATTTTGTTTATATTAAGTTTAAAAAAAAATTTTTACAAACTATTAGAAAGAAAGCAGAAAACTAGGAAACAATTTTTATATCAATTACCGCTGCTAAGGGCCTCATTTCTCAAATACACAGAGAACTGATTCAGAGTTGTAAGAATACAAGTCATTCCTTCATTGATCAATGGTCAAAGGATAAAATGCAGAAATCAAAGCTATTTACAGTCATGTGAAAAATCCTCTAAATCATAATTGGTTGTTCTCCCCAAAATCCCTCCAAATATGTCTAAAAATGACTAAACAATTTCTAGAGCAGCAGAACCCACAAAGTGACAGTGTGAAATAAATTTCCAGCCCAAGACTACCTGGAAGGGCAACAGCAACTCTCTGTTGCACCAGGCTGGGAGAGGAGTGCAGACCAACACTGGCTGTGGCAACATAGACTGGGCCACAAGCAACCAGAGCAGGCCTCAGGGTGCTGAATCACTGGCACCTGTGTTGGTTTCCGGACTTTTCAACCCACAAACCCCAAAGACAACTTAGAAAGTCAGTAGGGAAGGTCTGTTGGACCTGGTTGGGAGAGGAATGTGATCTGGCCCCAGGCCCAGGGTGGCAGCAACAGCGGCAGCAGCAGCAGTGGCTGCTTCCGGAGCTCTTAGCACATAAATGGTGGGGGGATATAGTGGCTGATCAGAGGTAGATTACAGGGATATCTTTGGTGGCACTGAGGTAGGATTCACTGGCTTTGCTCAGGCTTGGATCTAGGTCACTTTTCTGGGTGGCAGTGCCGGGGGAGGAAGAACACTGACATGGCAGAGCTTATGGTGGCAGTAGAGAAGGAATCCTCCTCACATTTCCAAGGCAAAAAAGAGTGATTGTGGTCACTCACAGACCAGAGCACAGACCAGGAGAAGAGTAAAAAAAAATAAAGGAATGAAAAAAAATGATGACAATGTGAAATATGTCATTGGAAAGACAACTGACCTGAAAACAGATCCAGGAGAGATGAATAAAAAAATTACTAAACTACCTGAAAGCCATAATCAAAAAAAAAGAGCCTAGACATCATCTTTCAAGAAATTATGAAGGAAACTGCCCTGATATTCTAGAACCAGAGGGGAAAATAGATATTGAAAGAATCCACTGATCACCTCCTGAAAGAAATCCCTAAAGGAAAACTCCTGGGAATATTGTGGCTAAATTCCGGAGTTCCAGATCAAGAAGAAAAGATTGCAAGCAGCCAGAAAGAAACAATTTAAGTATTGTGGAAACACAATCAAGGATAACACAAAATCTAGTAGCTTCTTCATCAAGGGATCAGAGAGCTGGGAATATGATATTCCATAGGTCAAAGGAGCTAGGATTAAAACCAAGAATTGCCTATGTGGAAAAAGGAGGGTGTTACTTCTTCATAAAAGCCAAATTTCGAAACAAGATGCTGGAGCTTAAGGTGGGGGAGGGGGCGGAGCTGGAAAGTATAAAGAAAATGAGGGGCAGGGGGCAGGGTAATGGGAGATGTGAACAGGGACAGAGAGTGATGTGGGGAGTTTAGGCCTTCCAGATAGTCTGTAAACCATGCAGTCAGTACCCAGCCAATGGGGAAACAGGGAAGGGAAACACAAATTGGAAATAGGGAATAAAAAGCTGTGTTTTTGTCTCAGTGGGGGCTTCTACTTGTTAGGTGCCCACCCTTGCCAGAATGTTAAATAAAAGTCGTTCCTAACTTACCAGTGGCATCATGGAGTTCTTGGTAAGATGATTATTTCTTACAGATGGGGGATGGTCCAGAATCCCAATCTTGAGTGAAAGGTGGCTACCACCGAAGGACGGGAAGATGAATCCCATTGATGCATTCCATCTCATGTATCCCCGATGGGCACCCCCACTCATGGACTGTTCAGGATCCTAGGACCACATTAAAGAAAGATGCCACTGTAGATCTAGGAATGAAGGGGAGAAAGAAAAAGTAGGCACCATGGCAACCAGGTAACTCAGCACAGACCAAAGTAAGAATAGAAGATGTTAAATATTACCTTGGTGGTTGGGACATCCTATGGGGTTGTGAGACTGAGCATGTGATGAAAGAGGTCTCAAACAAAAGATATAGGATGGGGAATAAGGATACAAAATTAAAGAAAGGGAATTAAAGGGGATAATTAGAATATCCCTGCATACGTTACTCCAGACAGTCCTTTAGGGAGGATGTTGAAATACTGTGAAGATAAAACCTGTACTAGAAAGAAGGATGAGGAAAAGATGATAAAATATTGTTATTTTATCTGGCCAAAACAGATTATACAACCTCCTGCTATTTTCCGGCCTAGGTATGGGGCAGATGAAAGTTGGCTATGTCAAGCACTTAATATCTGTATTAATGAAAAGAAACCCTTTTCTCAGGAAGAATCAGATTATGCCTCTTGTTGGAAGGGAGAGGTGGCTATTCAACTATGTCCATTTAAATATCGAGGAAATCAAAGACAAGATGGAGAGACAAAACCGAAAACCTGGGACCCATTGTAGTTCCTGCCCCCATCATATGTTCCCCCAGATTTACCAGGACAAAATTGAACAGATTTAGGACAATTATTAGGCCTGGTTGAGGCCAGGAACTGGTCTAGAGGCCAAGAGACTGCTACTGGTCCTACTACACTTAGTGTCACTCATAGTGTACCACCCCACTCCAGGTTATGTCAGGAATTAGATCAGTGTAGAGGAGATTTTCAGAATTTACCTCTCCCATCAGGGAAGGAACACCCTTTTCACAGAAGGAAATTCTCAGAGGCTCTTTACCCCCTCCAAGAGGTCCCCATAGGACAAGGAGATACACGGTTTGTAAAGGTACCCCTCACTAGTACAGAGGTGAGAAATTTCAAAAAAAAATGAAGTCTCTTATTGAGGATTCCATTGAGCTTTCTGAACAACTAGACTAATTCTTGGGATCGAGTTTTTATACCTGATCTGAGATGATAGCCATTATGAACATTTCGTTCACAGGAGAAGAAAGAGGCATGATAAGGAGGGCAGCTATGAGGGAATGGGAAAGGTGACATCCCCAGGTCAGGGCGTGATGGCAGCTGTACAAAAATTTCCATATATCATCCCTAATTGGGATAATAATAATCCAGGGGGTAGAGGACACATAAGAGATTTGAAAAATCTGATAATTAAAAGTATAAAGGATGCTGCCCCTAAGTCTTAAAACTTTGCAAAAGCCTTTGAAATACAAGAGAAGGATGCAACTGCTTTGGTATTTCTACAGAGACTAAGAGATCAGATGAGAAAGTATTCTGGCATGGGCCCTGAAGACCTGATGGCCCAAGACCTGCCGAAGGCCCATTTTGCTATCAAAGCTTGTTCAGATATTAAGGGGAAAAAATTCAAAACTTGTATGTGTGGAGTGAAAAACCCCTCAAGGAATTATTGAGAGTGTCACAAAAGGTATTTAGAAGAAGGAAAGAGGAAAAGCAGAGACAGAAGGCAAAAATAATGATGACAGTTATTGAGATGATGATAAAAGGATGGAACCAGTGTCCAGAAGGGAAAAGAAAATGTGGGTTAAAATAAGAGGAAAGAGGCGAGAAAGACTAGGAGGGAGAGGCGGGTGGGGACAGGACCAAACATGGCTTACCCCTCTGACCACAGCCAGATGCTATCAATGTGGAAAAACCTGTTCATTTCAATCAGGAGCACCCAGAATTGGCGGGGGGGGGGGGGGGAGGGGAAGGTAATCTCCCTCATGACTTTTTGATGAGGATGATTAGAGAAGTCAGGAGTTCCATAACTCCAGGTCCCACCAGGAACACTTGATAAATTTAAAAGTGGAGCCCCTAAAGGAGAAAACTCATTTCCTTGTGGACACTGGAACTGCCAAATTCTCATTGAATTTTATACTAGAGGGAATAACAGTTTCTAACCAGAGTTTGGTAGTTTCAGGGCTCAAAGGGGAAAGGTTCCCAGTCCCGATTTGAAACAATTACCCTTAGGCTGGGCAATAAATGAATACAGGCCTTGAGGCAGACTGTCAATAGTTTGTATATGTTGGTCTTCCATATTTATTGGTATCTTGAAAATATTCTTATTTTTTTATTAGTAAGAGACTTGATAATGCAACTTTTTTATTCATCATCCTATTATATGCTTAAAGGACTATATACTGGCGTTGTCTTCCTCTCTATCCCATCTTAGGAAGACAGGACTACTCCAGACCTCTTGAGTTTGTGGTGCATAATATACAACTAGGAAATTGGGTCTTAGTGAAATACTGGAGAGAGACCAAGTGGCAGCCTGATTGGGAAGGGCCATATCAGGTACTCCTGACCACAGAAACTGCAGTCTGGATGGCTGAAAAAGGTTGGACTCACTATACCAGGATCAAGCAACCAGTGGATGTCTCTCCTGTAAAACATGAACAGTGGAGTACACGTCTGACTAAACATCCCTTTAAAGCTAAAGTTAAAATGACATTAAGGAAAAGTGAAACTGGGGAAGGTACTAGGGCAGGGTGCATTTACTGTTGGAATTTTTATTGTCGTTGTATCGATAAGGAAAGCTTCTGTGGAAAACTGGGGACAGACTAGGGATTTATTAATTCCATGGGGAGCACTGCTATTGTGGGCAACTCCAATGGCCAATCAAGCAGACTTACACACTCAGGATGATTACATTAAGGAAGGAGGGTAAAAACTAAATGTTTGTGAATATAATTCAGGTGATTTTTGAACTTAATGATTAATCTCCCCCATTGGTATTTTGAGCACCTGAATTCTGTTTTGTTCTCTAATATCTGTTTACTGAGACTTTTTAGGCACAGTGATTGAATTCAGGCGCTTCACAACAGCTTTCATCAGGTACTACACTGCTATAAATTTGAGTTTGTTATTTACCTAAAGGCACCTGTCCCTTTGAGTGTTAATAGTAATTATATAAGGAGAAAGAACTCTAAGAGGAGACTAGATAGCTTTCTCCATTTAGGGGTGAAAATTCCTGCACCTATTTGGTTTTTGGCCAGTTAACTACAAAGCTCTTTCCATGTCATTTTTTCTCTTTCACCTGATTCAGTTGTTTTTGTCTTGTTTCATGATGAGAAACCTAAATATTCAAAGCAACGATAGTGCCCTCAGTGAAGGAAAGGAAACCCCCAATAGCCCTAAGATTGTGAAGGTAATTGAAGTCAAGGACTTGAAGTGGACCATCAGGATAGAAACAGCATATGAGGATACAAATGCCTGGGTAAAATGGGTAAAACATACTATAAAGAGCTTAAATGAAAGCAACTTCTATGCTTGTTCCTCAGGCTAACTAGTGGCCTAGAGAGTCCCCTTCCCTTTGGGATGGACCAAGAACAAAAAGGGGATGAGGTGTATGGTCGCACTATATCAGGATAAAACTGCATGAGGAAACACTATCTGTAAATCCCTCTCACTACAATGCCCAGATCTATTGGATAAAGATGTCAGGATACCTCCTGCCTTCACCACAGTGACTAGAAAACACACAGCTTGTCCCTCACCACAAGGTGTGAAGGCTACCAGAAATCCAGGAGAGCTGGAGATGTGCATAGATATGTGGAATGTGATTAAGGATGAATCAGGCAACTCTTCTGCTTTAGGCACCTGAGAGCCAACTTTTGGTAGTATTTTGAGACCTACACTTCCCCCTAATTGGGGAGGCATATGTAAAACAGTACAATTAGCTATACCATTTATCCTGGCATGAGGGAGAGGATATGGCTAAAGATGGAAAAAGGAAAAGAAGGAATGCACCAGTTATAGAGTTTACCTTGATGCCACCAGGGTCCTGAGGGGGAGTTCCAGGTAAGTTTAAGGCTAGAAATCAAATAGCATTGGCCAAGAAAGGAGAGTATGTGTTACATTAGGGGAAAGATGTTGAAGTCTCTGCAAGGTCTAACCAGTTTAGCTGCTGTGATAGATAATTCATTGATGGGATGGTTAGGATCATAGCTGGGCAAGTATAAGGGAATGACAGTCTCTATCTTGATCTCCTTAATGGTAGTTGCTGGGGTATTGAAAGCTGTAAGCTGTTGCATAATACTTTGTGTAAGGGGGTTGGTACAGAGGTTAATTGAAACAGTAGTACCAAAACAAATTCTACTAGAGGAACAGACTGAACTCTAATTACGGCAAGGAGAGTGAATTAAAACTAGGCTCTTCCTATGGTACATTGAAATAAGGTGCAGACAACACATGGTAAATAAAAAGAAAAGGGGGACTATTGTGGGAAAAGGAGGCTGTTGCTTCTGCATAAAAGTCAAGTTGCTAAACAAGATGCAGGTGCTTATGAGGCAGCTGGAAAGTATAAAGAAAGTGAGGGAAAGGGGGAAGAATAATGGGAGTGTAAACAGTTGTGGAGAATCACATGGGGAGTTTAGGCCTTCAGGATAAGCTGTAAACCCTGTGGGACCCAGCCAATGGGGAAACACAGGAGGGAAATATGAGTGGGGAATAAAATAGGGAATAAAAAGCTGTGTATTTGTCTCAATGCGGGCATCTACTTGTTAGGTCCTGGCTCTTGCAAGAACATTAAGTAAAAGTCCACCTAACTTACCAGTGGCTTCACAGAGTACTTGGTAACATGCTTGTTTACTACAATATGCCCATCAAAACTGAATATAATACTTCAGGGGAAAAATGGATATTCAATGAAATAGAGAACTTTCAAGAATTCTTGATGAAAAGACCAGAGCTGGATAGAAAATTTGACTTTCAAATACAAGACTCAAGAGAGGTGTGACAAGGTAAATAGGAAAGAGAAATCATAAAGGACTTATAAGTTTGAACTGTTTACTTTCTTCCATGGAAAGATGATGTTTGTAACTCATGAGACCTTTCTCACTATTAAGGTAGTGGAAAAGAATATGTAAATATATAGATAGAGGGCACAGGGTGAGTTAAATATGAAGGGATAATATCCAAAAAATAAAATTAAGTGGTGAGAGATGAATGTATTGGGGGAAAGAGAAAGGGAGAGGTAGAATGGGGTAAATTATCTCACATAAAAGAGGGAAGAAAAAACTTTTGCAGTGGAGGAGAAAAGGGGGGAGGTGAGAGGAAAAGAGTGATCCTTACTCTTATTGGATTTGCCTTAAAGAGGGAATAACATACACACTCAGCTGGGATCTTACTCTACAGGAAAGTAGGGGGTAAGGGGAAAAGAGATGGGGGGATGATAGAAGGGAGGGCAAATGGGAGGAGGGAATAATCAGAAAAAATCACTTTTGAGGATGGACAGAGTCAAAGGAGAGAATAAAATAAATGGGGTAGAATAGGATGGAGGGAAATATAGTTAGCCTTTCACAACATGACTATTAGGGAAGTGTTTTGCTTGACTACACAAGTAAAACCTATGTCAAATTGCTTACCTTCTCAATGAGGGTAGGGAGGGAGGGAGGAAGGGAGAGAATGAGGAGCTCAAAGTTTTAAAAACAAATGTTAATATTTGTTTTTACATGCTACTGGGAAATAAGACATACAGACAATGTGGTATAGAAATCCTTTTTGTCCTACAGGAAAATGGAAGGGAAGGGGATGTGAGAAGGGGTGGGGTGATAGAAGTGAGGGTAGATTGGGAGAAGGGGGAATGAGAATGCATGCCATCTTGGGGGGGAGGAGAGAGATGGGGAGAAAATTTGGAACTCAAAATATTGTGGAAGTCAATGATGAAAACTAAAAACAAACTAATTAATAAAAAATAAAAACTAAAAAAAAAGAAAAATGCAAATTAATATATCTCTGATGTACCACCTTACACTTAACAGATTGGCTAATATGACAAAAAAGGAAAATGATAAATGTTGGAAGGGATATGGGAAAATTGGGACACTAATGTAATGCTGGGGTTGTGAGCTGATCCAACTGTCAGGAAAGAAATTTGAAACTATGCACAATGAGCTATGAATTTGGCATACCCTTTGTTCCAGCAATACCACTAGCAAGTCTGTATCCCAAAGAGATTTTTTAAAAAGTTTTTTTGGGGGAATGACCTATTTGTATGAAAATATTTATGGCAGCTCTTTTTTTGTAGTGTCACAGAATTGGAAATTAAGGGTATATTGACCAATTGGGGAATGGTTAAACCAGTTGAGTTTTTATCGTAATGGCATACTACTGTGCAATAAGAAATGATGAGCAGACTGATTTCTGAAAAATCTGGCAAGATTCACCAGAACTGATACAAAGTGAAATGGGCAGAGCTCAGAGAAAATTTAAACAATAATAGCAATACTGTATGATGATCAATGATGAATGACTTAGCTGTTCTCATTCATACAATGATCCAAGACTATTGCTTTTCCCCCACATTTTTAAATAGTATTTTTCTCCAGTTACAAGAAAACTTTTAGCATTCAATTTTACCAGATTTTGGTTCCAATTTTTTCTCCCTTTCTCTCTCCCCTCTTCTAAAAATGGGAGACAGTTTGATATAGTTTATACACGTATTATTATGTAAAAATATTTCCATATTAGTCATAGTTGTGAAAAAAGAAACAGATAAAAAGAGGGGGGGGGGAAGCATGAGAAGGAATAAAGCAAGTGGAAAAAAAAGCTTCATTTTGCATCCTGAGTCCATCAGTTCTGGGTATGGATGGCATTTTCTTTGTGAGTCCTTTGTACTTGTCTTGGATCATTGTATTGCTGACAAGAGCTGAGTCATTCATGGATGATCATCGCACAATGTTGTTGATACTATGTACAATGATTTCTTGGTTCTTATCATTTCACTTTGCATCAGTTCATACAAGTCTTTCCAGGTTTTTCTGAAATCTGCCTGTTGATCATTTCTTATTGTAAAATAGTATTCCATTACATTCGTATACCATAACTTGTTTATCCATTGCCCAATTGATGGGCATCCCCTCAATTTCTGATATTTTGCCACTGAAAAAGGGCTATTTTTTAAACATGTAGGTCCTTTTCTATTTTTTTATGATCTCTTTGGGATATAGACATAATTGTGCTATTGCTGGATGAAAGGGTATGCAAAGTTGGGTTGCTATTTTTGTATAGTTCCAAATTGCTCTCTAGCATGTTTGGATCAGTTCACAATATTGCCAACAGTGCATTAGTGTCCCAATTTTCCCACATCCTCTCCAACATTTATCATTTTCCTTTTTTGTCATATTAGCCAATAAGGTAGGTTTGAGGTGGTACATCAGAGCTTTTTTTTTTTTTTTAAATTTGCATTTCTCTAGTCAATAGTGATTTAGAGAAATTCTTCATATGCTTATAGATAGCTTTGATTTCTATATCTGAAAACTGCCTGCTCATATCCTTTGACCATTTATCAATTGAAAATTGCTTGTATTCTTATAAATTCAGTTATATATATATAAATATATATATTTATATATATATACATACATACATACATACATATATATATATATACATACATACATCCATACATACATATATATATATAGGAAGTGAGGCCTTTATCGGAGACACTTGCTATAAAGATTGCTTCCCATCTTTCGCTTTCCTTCTAATCATATTTGGATTAGTTTTGTTTGTATAAAATCTTTTTAATTTAAAATAAACAAAATTATCTATTTTGCATTCCCTATTGCTTTCTATCTTGTTTGGTCATTAATTCTTCCCTTCCATATAGATCTGACAGGTAAAATATTCCTTACTCTTTTCAGTTGGTTATGGTATTAAATTTTATGTCTAAATCATGTCAAATGTCTGTCATGTCTAACTTTTCTAATATCACATTTACCTCCTTAGTTTCTTTCTTGTTTCTTTCTTTTTGTTTGATTTAACAGTTTATGAGAGGGAGCAGTTAAGGTTCCCCACTAGTATAATTTTTCTGCCTATTTCTTTTTTTAATTTATTTAGTACTTGTTTTTCCCCCAGTTACAAGTAAAAACAGTTTTTAACATTCATTATTAAAACTTTGAGTTTCAATTTCTATCCCTTCCTCTCTCCCTACTCCCCTTCATTCAGAAGGCAAGCAATTCCATATAGATTATACATGTGTAGTCAAGCAAAACATATCCATAATAGTCATGTTGTGAAAGAAAACAGACAAGAAAACCTCAAGAAAAATAAAGTTAAAAAAAGTAGGCTTCTGTCTGTATTTACACACCATCAGTTCTTTTTCTGGGGATGGATAGGATTTTTCATCATAAGTCCTTCAGAATTGTCATGAATATTTGTACTGCTGAGAATAGCTAAGTCATTCACAGCCAATCATCTTACAATGTTGCTGTTAATTTGTATCCAGTATATTTCACTTTGCATCAGCCCATCAAATCTTTCCAGGCGTTTCTGAGAGCACCCTGCTCATCACTTCTTAAAGTACAATAGTATTCAATCATAATTACATACCACAACTTGTTCAGCCATTCCCCGATTGATGGGCATCACCTGAATTTTTAATTGTTTACCCTCAGAAAAGAGCTGTTATAAATATTTTTGTGTATATACATATATATACATAAACATATATATGTGTATATATATAAACATATATATGTGTGTATATATATACATATACATACATACACACACACACACACACACATATATATATATATATATATATATATATATATATATATATATGTCCCTTTCCTTTTTTAAAAATATTTTTGGGATATAGACCTAGTGGTGGTATTGCCAGGTCAAAGGGTATGCATGGTTTTATAGCCCTTTGGACATTGTTCCTAATTGCTTTATAGAATAGTTGAATTAGTTCACAACTCCACCAACAGTATATTAATGTCTCATTTTTCCCACATCCTCTCCAACATTTGTCATTTACCTTTTCTATCCTGTTAGCCAATCTAATATGTATGAAGTAGTACCTCAGAATTGTTTTAATTGACATTTCTCCAATCTGTAGTAAGTTAGAATTTTTTTTCCATATGGCTATAGATCATTTTAATTACTTCATCTGAAAACTGAATGTATCTTTTGATCATTTATCAATTGGAGAATGACTCTTAATTTTTGTTTTATAAATTTAACTCTGTTCTCTAGATGTTAGAGAAATGAGGCTTTATCAGAGAAACTTGCCACATTTTTTTCACAGCTACTATCGCTAACTATTTCCCTCTGTCCTATTCCCCCACCCACATTTATTCTATTCTCTCTTTCCTTTCACCTTGTCCCTTTTCAAAAGTGTTTTGCTTCTGATTACCCCTTCCCCCAATCTGTCCTCCCTTTTATCACCTTCCCCTGTCTTATCCTCTTCCACTTTTACTTTTCTGTAGGGTAGGATAGATTTCTATCTCCCATCCCCTGTGTATCTTATTCCCTCTTTGAACCAATTCTGCTGAGAATAAGGTTCCCTCACTCCCCCTCACCTCCTACCTCTTTCCCTCTAAAAGCTTTTTCTTGCCTCTTTTATGTGAAATAATTTACCCCCATACTACCTCTTTCTTTCTCTTTCTACCAGTAAAACTTCACCTCTTAATTTTATTATTTTAGATATCATCCCTTCATGTTCAACTCACACCTGTGCCCTCTGTCTATATACACTCCTTTTAAGAGGGGATGCCCATCAATTAGAGAGTGGTTGAACACATTGTGGTGTGTGATCATGATGGAATCCTATTTTGCTATAAGAAATGGTGAACAAGATGCTCTCAGAAAAACCTGGAAAGACTTGCATGGGCTGATGTAAAGTGAAATTTACGGTGTGCAAAGTAACAGCAATAATGCAAGATGATCATCTGTGAATGACTTAATTATTCTCAGGTACGCAATGATCCAAGATAACTCTGAAAGACTTTTGACAAAAAATGCTAACCATCCCCACACAAAGAACTGATGGTGTCTAAGTACAAACAAAATCATGCTTTTTTACCTTTTTTGAGGTTTTTGTTTTTGTCTATGTTTTTTCCCCACAACATGACTATTATGGGAATGTTTTGTGTGACTACACAGGTATAATCCATATCAAATTGCTTGCCTTCTCAATGGGGGATGGATTGAAAGGGATGAAGGGAGAGAATTTTTTACTCAAAGTTTTAAAAATGAAGGTTAAAATTTGTTTTTACATGTAACTGGGGGAAAATAAAATACTAAATGAAAAATTAAGTACAAAGAATGTTCAAGAAAAAAAAAAGTTTAGTCAAAAGGAATAGGGGAGATGTAGGATGTTAGCTCTTGGGAAAGACAGGATGTAGTGAGGTTTTTTCAGGGGTAGGGGAGACATGAGTGTGATTGTAAGCAGCAGTGAAAGAATAAGTAGATGGTGAGACACTGGTGATAAGAGAGTGGGCATGACAGAGGGGGCAATCTGTAGGACAAGATAGGAGGGAATTTCGTCAAGCTTGCACGTTGAAAGGTTGGCCTTAAGGATGCCTCTTCATTTAAAATTGGAATAAAAGAAAAGACAAATAAGAGGTATGTTACACCTCCTGAATTTTAGGGCCATTAATGTATCTGAGTCTATGTAGCCTTTCTATTTACTGTGTAAGAAAGGAAATAGCTAGGTGAAATATTTTAAGCAAAAAAAAAAAGAAGATTACATTTAGAATCCCTAGCAATGTGAAAACTACTTCCTTAAAAGATTCTAGAACATTCCTGAGGCACCTGGAGACCTTTGGTATAGTACAGGGAACATCTAAAGCCATCATTAGACTCTTAATGGAACGAGCATTTATTAAGCTTCTGGTATGTGTCATTCATTGTGGTCTTTCACTGGGAGCATTGAGACAAAGTTAGTGGAAAAGCAACATCCAAAATAAATGAGAAAAAGGGACATCGCTCATAGTTTCTGAAAATGGTTGGAAGTAGGCTCCAGAGACTCCTCAGAGGCACTGGAGAGGAGAGAAGAGGCAGTTCAAATTACTCACAGGGAGAGAGGCATGACCTTGGACTGTCCATGGGAATTTTATGATCTGAATCCCAGACCCAGCCACTGAAATGGGTGGGGAGGTTGGATGAATGCCAATGGTCTTTCTCCAGCCAAGAAGTTTTCAAGCTATTCTAGAGATGGGCACTGGTAAAACAGGAGAAACACTTCAAGTGCAGGCTGAAACAACAATTAAAGTGTTATGACCCATTGAAAGCCGTGAAATAGCAGGGCAGACGTACCTTTCTGAAGCTCCTCAAAATGTCCTTGTCAGGTTCTCTGAGGGGACGTGAATCACTTTGATAGGAACACATAGTATGATTCAATGCTGTCCTGTCTGCTTTGTTAGCCATGAACTTTAACGGAGTCCTTTAAACCATCACCTTTTCTTCTACCTCTCTTCCACTACTTTTCACCCCAAGTAGTGAGCCTTGAAACATGAGCATTCCTTTCTTCTTTCCCATCAGGCACATTCTAGAATTGGCCATCCATTTTCATTCCTGCTTCCCACATATTCACTTTTTATCCTAAGACAGAAGCTACTTTTCCTCTATTCAATGTTTTTAGTTATTGCAATTGACCAGCACTTGTCAAACTATTAATGAAGTAAAGCACACTAAAGTTCATTGGAATGAGGGCCTTAGGTCATGTTCTGGCTTGGCTACTGAGCAAGGTGTTATCTAAAATATACCATTTTAGCTTTTATGGGTCCAAGTTATTCATCTACAAAATGAAAGGGGGGACAAAACGGAACCCAATGGGCCATTGAAGCTCTGAAGCCAATGATCTTTTGAATAATTGCCAAAGTATGATGCTTTGAAAGAGTGATTACTACAGAAAAGAGTAAGTTCACTCAAAAAGAGAGGGGATGTGTTTCTTTCAGTTCACAGTCTGAAATGGGTTTTAATGTGGAGAGAACTGAATGAGAAATTATAGTATTGTGGAACTAGAGCTAGAAAGGAACTTAGGCTTCATCTAGTAACCCCATCACTTTATTGATGAGGACTTTGTAGCCAAGTGATGTGACTTGCCCAAGATCACAAAGATAGTAAGTGGCAGAGTTAGGATTTGAACCAAGGTCCTCAGACTCCAAATACAGTACTCTGTCAACTAAGCATCCTTCCCTTCATCCCCCTTAGCTGAGAACATATTCCTGAGTCATGGAGGCCTATGTTCTTGGCTTAGCCTAGTCATAATTAGTTATATGATTGGTCAAGTCACTTAGCAATCAGCATCATGGGATTCTGAGACAGAAGAGGGCTTGTAGTCCAGTTCTTGCATTTACCCATGAGGAAATGGAGGCCAAATGAAGCGATTTTCCAAGGTAACAAGTACTAGAGCTAGAAAGCAAATTTAGGTAACATTTTAAAAATCAATCCTACTTTCCTTTCTATTTTTTAAACTTTATTCAATTTTTCTCAATTGAGAAAAATCTATTTTCCCTACTAGGGGGAGGGAAAGAAAACTCTTGTAGGACATATACACACACACACACATACACACACACACACACAGAGAGAGAGAGAGAGAGAGAGAGAGAGAGAGAGAGAGAGAGAGAGAGAGAGAGAATGTCAGGCAAATTAAATTTCTACATTATCCTTGTCAGTCAATATGAGACGCTTACAAGAGAAACTAGGTAACATCTTTCCCCCTAAGTTTTCTGAGTCCCTTAAAATTTTAGCATCATTGTGTTTGTGTAAAACCTTTTTAATCTTATGCAATCAAAGTTGTTAATTGTATCATTTGTGATCTTTTCTTTGCCTTGTAGCACCAAATAGGCTAGGCATTAAGTTTAAACACATTAACGAATATTGCATTAATTTGTCTTTCTATTGGAATGAGGATTTGTCATGGTAGGGGAACCTTGGCTAAACAGGATTTGACCTTGGGCATATTTTTAGGTGCCCTTAGCCAAAATAGTACTAGGAATACAGGAAGAAAGGAAAGGGCTACAAATGGAACTTGGAAGTTTTCATTGAAGTATAAGAGAACTGATAAAAATTCAGTAGGCTAGTGAAAATTTGGTCTGGGTGGGAGATTTTTTCTAGTTTATTTTCACAGGAAAATTAACATTAGATTTATGTAATTAATGCACATGTCTTTATAACTCAAAAGGGCAGCTGTTTTAAACCCATACCATTTAAAGAGCATACACCATTCACATTTATAATGTAAGTTTTAATTGTAGGTTAAATTCTACTATAAGATCAACTCTGAATGTAAAATTACATTAAGTAGAGAGCTATTTTTATGTTGATCATTAAGAATATTTCACACTAGAGATTTGTTATATTTAATGGACCAAAATTACAGTATATCAATTAAGTGTATTACACAGTAATTAAACTGAACAGATAATTGAATTACTATTTTTATTGCTTTAGGGAAATACTGTTTAAATACTAAGATAATACTTTTCTTTAAAAGTGCAACTGCTCTCAGTATGCTCCTTGTCTCCCCTATTATTAAATGCCTCCACCGCCCTTCCTGATGACTCTCTAGTGCATTCTTCTAAAAACTACCTTAGCTAGTACAAAATGTCACCAATAATACAAATAAAACTAATAAGCAATTCCTTCTTTTTCTTCCTACTTTAAGTCTACCTTTTAGCCTGCAGTGGGTAGGTAGGGCAACAAGAGTATCATACTGGGAAAACTGGCTTGAGACCAAGACTATTCTTCTGATTTAGATATCATCTAGTTACCCAACCTCTGTGGTTGCTTTGCTTGGGATGAATAGCTTCTCCTTTACTTTATCTGCCCTTCCCATTATTTGATTCTGAGGACATCCCCATGAGACTAAGGCTAAAGTTCTTTTGTGACCATGTTATAAATATTAATTCTAAATCTGTGAATTTTATAATTTTCCATAATTTCATGATTGAAACACAACCTTGTAATGCAGACAGCTATTCCAAATCTCTCCCCACTACACTCCATCCTTCACGCTCTTGCCAACATAATTTTCCTTTAACATACATCTGATCCTATCACTCCCATCTTCATTCAATATTACTGATTTCTTTTGCCCCTAGAACCAAATATAAACTCCTATGTATAGCTTTTAAAAGCCATTTAAACCTATCTTTTCTACTTTACTGGATATTATTTCACCTCCCACATGCTGCTAGTCAAACTCACTTTGTCTCTGTTCCTTACACATGACACTCCATCTTGCATCTCCATGTCTTTACACTCACCCATTTCATACCTGGAGCAAACACTTTTTGCAACTCTATCTCATGGTATTCCCCTCTTCCTTTAAGACAACTCATACCTTTTGTAAAAAAAAAAATCCCTAATATCCGTAACAGCAATGCTACTTGCCGCTACTGTGGCTATGTAAGACCAATAACACTAGCACACAGGGGGGCTGCTAGCACAGGTTCTTTGATCTGCTTTTCTAAGGAAATCAACTTTAAGGGGTTTACAATCTTACTTTAATTAAATATACATATATAATTCACTTAGTTCAGGGGAAAAAGTCAGCACCTTGAACTTCAGAGAAAACACAAACAGAAATTACAAAAACAGCAAAATAACACAAATCAGCAGACAGGCTTCTAGTTGTCTGTCCAAGACATTACATAAAAATTACCGGAGAGAGAAGCATCAATATATGGGTTTTTCATAGCCAGGGGCTCCAATGGCTATCCAGAGTCTAATTTTGTCAAATTGTATAACATTCTTCCAGTGAGTGTGTCCCAAGCAAAATTCTAACCTCAGAGTATATGTACACTTCTTCAGGGTCAGAGGGTATCACAACCATAAAACCCAAACCCGTGTGACCTAAGCCTTCCTGTG